>NC_048596.1:2097500-2143290 GCF_003668045.3 Cricetulus griseus | reverse complement strand
ATATACCTCAGAACAAAATTCAGATCAGATCAAAAGTGAGAACTGATTTTTAAGTCCAAATCTGTGGGGAAATCACAGCACTCCTTTGTTTAGAAAAAAAAAAGCTGAAATAAAAATTCAGGGCCAAAGTCACCATTCAGTCATCCGAAGCTTTTGGAGATGATCCAGCATAAGCTACCACACAGAGGGAAAACAGGGCTGGCAGTCTTCTTTACCAGCCAGAGCATCCCAAAGTTCAGGTCCACTCCAGCTTTGTAGTTAATGAGTCATCCTGTGAGTTTTGTTTCTTTGTTTATCTGTTTGTTTGCTTGTTTTTCCTCTTGGGAAACAATTCTGAATCACATAAAACCAATAGGGTGCAGTTTTAAACATCTGTACCATTTCCGCTTGGGCTACTGACTAACTTGCTTAGCATTTTCTGAGTGAGCATTTGGTTTTCTAGGAATTACTGTTTCCCCTTGCATTCTGGATTCTGTCTCCCTGGGGGCTGCAATGGGACATGGGAATACTAATTTGTGCTGTATGGAGCTCCCATCACTACATATCCCACCGAGTCATCTCCTTTAAGGTCAGTTTGTCTACAAAGAAGAATGTGGGAGGCTGACACTAAGGCTGGCCATACAACCCTTGGATGGTTTGTAAGTTTCGGGAGCCCCCAGTGGAGTAGCAGCCTGGCCTGGATCCTTGCTGGAGACAGCTAACACTTTGATTACCATAATTAATTTGGTATTTCTAATGTAAAACTAATTCACTTGAAAAATAAACAAATCCCCAATTGTCAGACAAAATGATTTCTTTCTTTAATACCTGTATGTCATTATTCTACCCCTTTCTAGTTTGAGTTAGTGGTTCTTTTGGCTAAAAGCTGCTCCTGTAGGTGAACAGGTGCTTTGGAGCGGTGGTCAGTAACAGATACTGCTGTCATAGAAATCTTAAATGGTTGAGAGAATACGTGGGAGAAAAAAAGATTAACGAAGATAGAGTTGGCAGATAAAGTTAAGGCAGAAAGAGTAATAATTAGGGAGAGAAACCGTAACTGGAAAAGCTAGCTGCTAAACAACCAGATGAGAGTAAAATAAACTGGATTACAGCACTGATTAAAATTGTTGCTAAAAACCTGGGAAGAACTCAAAGCAAGCAGTTCCTTACACAGAATTCCAAATGCTGAGGCAGTTGTCGTCTGTACGCCCTCAGGGACCCAGAGCTGGCCCGTGGAGGAGACCAACAGTGTGAAAGGGCAGAGACTTTGGACAATTCTGATCCGAATGCCGGCTTTCCTCTGTTTAAGACGAAGGACGGTTTTGGATTTTGTCTTTCGCCTCCATGATTCTGGCCATGAGTTTTTACACCCTCCTCAGTATGCCCATAGTGTGGGCTGGGGTTTCAGTACTCCGAATTCCAGCCATCCCCTAAGTAAGAGAAGCTGAGCCTATGTTAAGTCAGTGTGTGTCTTAAAGCAGAGTTCTTCAGGAACGTATCCCCACCCCCCACTTCCCCCGCCCCCAGTCCTCCAGAACCAGAGCAAGGTCTGGGCAAACAGGGAGAAACGCGATTCCAAGAACCCGGCGGGGAAATTGATGTCTGTGGTTCCAGCATCTCTCTTTACTTTAAAAGGGGTCTTCGAACATTACGTTTAATGTGAATTTTTCTTTGCCAAGAAAAAGTTGAGGGGAGCCACGTCCAAGTTGCAGCAAAGTCTATCTGGAAAGGTTAGGAAGTACATAATTTCAGAGACTATTTTTTTTCCTTAAAAAAAAGGACCAAAATTTCAATCACTTTAATACACACTTTAAAGGCGATTTATGATAACTGTAGCCTGCGGTGACTAAGGCTATCCTGAGCGTTCAAAGCTGAAACATTCAGTCTGTTGAATTCAGGGAAGGTCCTCTCTACAATTTTGAAAAAAAAATATATTAAAAAAAAGTGGAAGCAATTGCCAAATCTCTTTCACCTGTGCAATATCTTTTCATATATATATATGTCCAATTACATAGTTAGGGTTACAAATGTCCACAAACAGTTTCATTTTTGATGTTTCGGTGGCTGTAATTCCAGGCTGCTATTTCACTGTATTGAAAGGCGTGGGTTTATCTTAGCCCCTTTCTTCTTCTTGATGCTTAAACCAGCCAAGAAATATCAAGAAAGCAAATAAACAGGGAAAACAAGAGGTGGGGATTGTGTCGCAAAATCTGAAATCCCTTGTGTAAGTTAAGGGACATTTCTGACGGTTGCTCTGCGGGGGTTACCTCCCAGATTCAGGTCTTGCATCTGTAAAATGGGCTCGAGCTGGGGGCTTCTCTCCCCGGAAGGTGTCCCAAGGTGTTTGAAAGCTCTCGGGCCTCTCCCAGGAAGCGGGTCCCAATCCTTCCCGGGTCAATTTACCTTCTATAAGCCACAGGAGAAGCGCACACACGGTCTGAGGAGTGCTGGCATTTTGGTTTATTGCCTTTATAAAGGTTGTTTGGAGGCCTTAACTAAAGAGAACGCAGAGGGTGGGGGGCAAAGGAGGGGGGAGTCTGAGAATGAAAAGGGAGTGAGAGAGGGGAGCTGAAGGGTTGACACCAAGGGAGGTAAAGAAAATGACCCAGATAAGAATCAAACCGCTGGAGAAACGGGAGCAGAGGTGAGCGAAGGGACTGCGCCTGGAGGGACCCGAGCCACGGGGCCTGTGGAGGGGCTGGTCTCCTTGGCTGGGCCTGAAAGGCGGCCACCTCCTCCGCTCCCGGGTGTCCCCGGTCTGGGGACCTAGGAGCCGCAGGGACTCAGCCAGGAATCTACACCGGAGGGGACTGAGCAGCTGAGGTCGCAGCCCGAGGCTTGTCCAGGGTGGGGACGGTGGGCACGGTCCTCCAGAGGTAGCGTTTGCATGGGGGGAGGGACACAGCGCCACTCGGAGCCTCGCTGAGACCTCAGGGCCCGGGTGGGAGCTGCGGGTGCTGGTACCGCTCTGCGCTCTGTAGCCGACAGCTGCAGAGCCAGACGCACACCAGTGAGGACCCTCGGGATCTTCCTTGGAGCTCAAGCGACGTCCTCCCGGAGATAGGCGAAGAGCTGGTGGCCGGTGTGCCAAGATCCCTGTGTCACGACCTGGGTTCTGCTGGCCCAGGGATCTTACCTCCACGACTGGCCCAGCCTCGGGGGGTCAAGTCTAGATGCGCCTGCAAGCCTTTCTCTCCCAGTACAGGGACCCGAAACTCCCGGAACCCCAGAGGTGGAGCAAAAAGACACCACCCACGCGTTCCTGCCCGTGGCGCCAGAGGAGGGTCTCTGGGGGCTCTCCAGGTCCGGGGGCGGGGGGGTTGTCTCCCCTGCACCTAGCGAGGGTGGGCACCAGTCTGGGTCCCTGAACACTGTCACTGCTACTTTTAATTTCTTCTTCGCTTTGCCCCTCCCTTTGGAGAAAGAGGCCGAGTTTCACCCAAAGGTAGCCCTGGGTAAGCCAGGGAGGCTATGAGTTAGAGGCAGCTCTAAAGAGAAAATGGTTTGGGCCTACCCCTATTTAAAAACAAAATAAAACATAGATTGATTATTTCCAGAGTGACTCTTTCTTCCTTACTTTTTTTTTTAATTGATGGTTCCTCAGTGACACCGAGGTGGAAAGGTTTTTTGTTTGTTTGTTTGTTTTTGGTTTTTTGTTTTTCTGGGTTGGTGTCTAGTTTGCTTGATCTTTTCCTCAGCTGTCAAGGAGCAACCAAATGAAATGTGGCTTTTGCAGAACTCTTGGGATAAAATTCGAGGCTTCTATGATAAAGGCCAATGCTTCTGCCTGGGCTGTTGGTGTTCAAGGAGGTAGCAGTTCCAGGCTCTGCCAAGGACTAAAGACGGGGCATTGCCTACACAAGGCACTGTCCACCACTGTCCACAAGTACGTTGGTGTTCAGCTCGGTGTCGCCAGCTACTTGTACGCTTTCTCCTAAGATTATGGCAACAATTGCGTGACAACAAAAACCAGGAAACAAACGGCTCTTGAGTAGTCATTTCTACCAACCTGCTCTTGGAGGTGAGAGATGTACATGCCTAACCCTTTCGGCCCTACTTTTTATTTTGTCACAGGAGGTCAGAATTCGCTGATTTTTTTAATGATCTATTTACAGAGTTACGAATGTCCACGCAGAAACTCTGTTTATCAGCCCAATAGTTGTGACAGGGTTAGGAAACCAGTTTAAACTGTTAATCGGCCACAAAGGGGCCTCAGATTGACGCCTTTCACTTACCTTTGAAAGGCTGTAAAAGCTACTCTGTACATCGGGATGAAATTAGACAGCGGCAAAATCATTACCTTGACTCCCCACAATAAAGACAACCTTAAGAGGGGCTATTGATGGTTTCAAATTACATCACGGCGGTTTGTCGGTTCTTCCTCTGCGCTCACGGAAAGCAATTTTAAACTGTGGATTCTTCGGAGAGCAGTCTCCAGCATTCACGCACAGACAGGCAACTACCCTTTGATTTTATTTATTGTAAAGTGGAGGTGGAGGGAGGAAAACAAAGACAAACATCCCAGAATAAGAAGTTTAAAAAGAATCACGTCCGGTTTATATTTCCCAAGCTGTCTGTGCTCTTTCTTGGAGGGAGTGTCAGATGGTGGGCTTGGGAGTGGAGGTCACAGCCCCTTGGGATCGGGAAACCATGCCACCTGGTCGCACTCTGCCCAATGCTTCTGTAGATTTCATTCTTCACTCAGACTCTTGGGGTAAAAAGAAAGACATTTTCCCAAACACTCATTCCAGGGCAAGGATCCCCTAACTCCACCTGTCCTTTTGGGGGAGTCTGCCAGGAGGTCGATGGTGGGCCTGAGCATTCCACGAGAAGATTCCTCCGACCGAGCTTGTTCATTGGTAAAAGTCACGGAAAGCAGTTGGCCCACCTTGCTCTTTTATTCTCAAAGGTGGTCTCAAAAAGAGAAAGTCCCTCTCAACCGCCATCCTTGAAGGCATCCCACCCGTTCTCGCAAGGCCTACCAAAAAAAAAAAAAAAAAAAAAAAAAAAAAAAAAAAAAAAAAAAAAAAAAACCCTGTCACCCCAGTTTGTCTAAGGGTCAGGTTAGTGGTGGAAATCCACGCGGTGGCTACTGGTCTTATCCATCAAAGGCAGCCAGGATGTGCTCTCTGAGAGCCGTGAGCAGAGGGAGGGCACCGTGGCCCCTTTGGCGCACGCATGTGCTGGGGCGAAAGGGCTGTTGGGGTCAGGGGCGCCCTGGGAAGACCTCTGCAGCCTCTTTGAGACAGTGGCTGGGTGATAGTGCCGGCCTGGGCGGCCACATTTGCTGCACAGCACTGCCCCCTGGCATCCAGCGCTAGAACCACCCCTCTCAGCCTCAGGGCCTCTTTCAGGCCCACTAGGTGAACTCAACCCTTCTTTTTCCAGATCACATCTCTACCAGCTAAGCCATCTCAAATTCCTGGAGAAGGTCTCCAACTCTTACTCAAAGCTCCAATCCTGTCCACACCAAAGGGGATTCTGGACTTGGGCTGTTAGCAGCCCCCTCCCCATGTGGTGGTCACTGAAGCTAAAGGGTACCTTACAGTGGGCTGGAGATGTGGGACCGCGGGGAGACCATAGGCTTGGAGAAGCAAGGGGCTCCTTTGGAGCAGGAGCTTCATTCTTCAGTGAACACCAGCTCTCTGGCATCTTCCATTGGCAATTGGAATTTTTAGAGAAGAAAGTTATCAAGTCGGAAGGCCTGCTCTTTCTAGCACCCAGGAGCGCATAGGTGCACAGGCCCCTGGTAACCCTGTCCAAAGGTACCTGAGGGATGGGGACAATTTTGGCTGGAGCTCAGAAGTCTGCTGAGGAGCTTCCACCCTTGCCCTGGTCACATAGTAGGTTCACTACTGGCTTCCTGGAGGTACCAGCTGGAAGGATTTTATTTGTCTAACCCAGGAAGAGTTCAGCCCTCCTGGATAGCTTTGTTTGTTTCAAGCTTTGGGCCAGGGCCAGATGGAGAAGAGGGGGCTGAGAACAGGAGAGGCAGGTTGGCTCTGGGTGAGTTGCTTCACCTCGGTATGCATAGGGTTCCTTCTGTGGTTTCCTATGGTCGTGATGAAGATGAATTGATATGATGTCCTTAAGGGGTGCTCGTCACCCTGGCGCCTTTCTTCTTTGGTTGAACATCTCTCAGGAGTCACCCTGGCGTGTGGACGACTATCTAGTTATGAGAGTGCCCCTGCCCAGCAATTGTCACTGGTTAACCACACATACAGCCAGGGATTACCACTGACAATCTTACTTCATCTAATGGTGTCCACACAGGAGTAGAGTTTTTGTTTTGCTTTCAGCATTTATCTATTTATTTGTTTTTATATTTAAAAAAGTATTTTTTGAGACAGGGTTTCTCTGTGGCTTTGGAGGCTGTCCTGGAACTAGCTCATATAGACCAGGCTGGTCTCGAACTCACCTGCCTCTGCCTCCTGAGTGCTGGGATTAAAAGCGTGCGCTGCCACCGCCTGGCTTCTTTGTTTGTATTTATTTTACTTTGTGTGCATGAGTGTTTGTCTGCATGGATGTCCGTGCACCACATGCGTGCCTGGCATCCGAGGAAGTGATGAGCCTCCATGTGGGTTTTGTGAATTGAACCTGGGTCCTTGCAAGACCCCACTGAGTTCTTGGGGTTCTGCAGCTGGTGGGTTGGTTTAAGGCCATGTTCCACCATGTACTAGCTCGTTGCTTGTTTTCTAACGTAAAACTTTAAAAACTGAGGAGACAGTTCAGTGATTGAGAGCATGTACTGCTCTTTTAGAGGATCCGAGTTTGGTTCCCAGAACTTGCATCAGGGGACTCAAAGCTGCCTACAACAGCTTTAGGGGGTCGATACCCTCTTCTTGATTTCCTGGGTACATGTACTCACTCTCATACATGCATGCAAGCACTCATGCACACACAATTTTAAAACATATCTTTAAAGAAAAAAAAAAAAACTCGGGGGCTGAAGAGTAGTTGGCTCAGTAGTTAAGAGCATTTGCTTTGCAAACCACCAAGGTTCGAGTCACAGCACCCGCATGGAGGCTTACCCTTTCCTGGGTCTTTTCCAAAAACAAGTGCTCCTAACTGCTGATCCAACCCTTTCTCAGAGGCCTAAGCTCTGAGACACCAAGCAGTGTGACATTTTAAAGTATCCAGCATTGTCTACTTCCCACTCGCTCTTTGTCGAAACTGCAGTGAAACGTGCCCTGAAACCTGCCACTTGAGGAACCCTAAGAACTCAGGGTTGAGACTCGCTCTCTGGTCCCCAAGATGCACCTAGATAACTCTGAATAACCAGAGTATCACATGTAAGGAACCCCCTACTTTCTCCCCTGCAGAGGCTGCTCCAGGAGCAGTAGAGGAGAACTACATTGAATCTTTGGGAGACCACAGAGGTGGAGAGGGGACCTGAAGAGGGACATCTCCCGACTCTACCTGGACCCTAACAGCACGATGTCCGATCATCTCCTACCCTAAGCCGAGGCCTAGGTCACTGTCCTAAGATGCCATCAACAAGTGGGCTTGGATTTGGGGTTCCCCAGGAGCTGACTCCCTGCAATTATCCCTGGGTTCCTCAGCAGGCATTTGAGAACCCAAGAACTAGGCCCTGCACCCACACAGCCTTCTCTCCACACACTATCCACACTCCACGTAGACTTAGAATCTAGGGGCCACACTCTTGGTGGTAACTGACCAGGCGTTTCCTTGACTGGAATCAAAGCTGTCTAGGTTGAGTCAGCAGCACCTGCAAGGGACTCGGCGCCCCCTGGTGGCAGGATGCAGAATTCACACCTGGCCTTCTGTTCTCATCACCCTTGCCAGGAGCCTGGGTCTCCCAGTTAGAGACCTCACATAAATTCTCTGTTTGTGTGGGTATTCCATCTGAGAGACAAACGCAAGTCTGAGAAAAGGAACGTGCGTGCGCAAGTGTACAAATGCCCACACACACTCACGCACGCCACAAGTCAGAAAGAAGAAATGTTGATTGACATCCATCTAAACTGTAAAAGGGACCGCGCCACCCCAGCCGCTGGCCCACCTGCGCTTCTCAGTCCTAACTTTGAAATGGGAGGCAACTGTGCTGCAAGCACAAGCCTCTGTCGCAGTGTTCTCAGGTACCTCAGGCTACATGCACACCAGCAATCATGCTTTGGAGATCTCTTTGGAGAGAGAGAGAGAGGGTTACTCTAAACCAAAACTAAGAGGAAAATCCTACTGAGAGTGTCTGCAAATGGAAAACAGTGCGGACACCCGCTTTGCCTGCTGCTTGCTGGGTCTGCTCCAGCCTTGTCCACCAGAGCAGGGCCGCCTTTCCCTGCACCTCCACTAGGTTGTCACGGTGTCCATCTCCTTTTTCATTTTTACAGGGAGGGCAGAGGCTTGGTCACTTGTCCAGCTACAGAGCTGGTAAGTCAGGGGCTGATGTCCACTCCAGTCTAGAGGGGAAAATGACTGTTAGGGCTGCTCTGAGAAAACATGTCCTTCAGAATGCTTGCTAATCTGGTTACATACCTCATGTTTCACGTTCTCAAAGATGACCACTAAATCATCCACTTGTGGAGATGGAGAAATAGATCCGAGGGCTTGTCCAGCACTTGTTTCAGAAAACATTCTGTGGGTAGTGTCAAATGCAAGCAAAAGACAAAGCAAGACTACAATGAGCTCCTGGGTGTCAAATAGAAAAATCACAGCTGGGGCTGGAGAGATGGCTTAGAGGTTAAGAGCACTGACTTGCTCTTTTCCAGAGGTCCTGAGTTCAATTCCCAGCAACCACATAGTGGCTCACAACCATCTAGAATGAGATCTGGTGCCCTCTTCTGGCATGTAGGCACACATGCAGAAAGAACATTGCATACATAATAAATAAAATAAATCTTTATAAAAAAGAAAAATCACAGACAATCTGTTCCCAGACAATCTGTTCCCAAATGACTCCATCACCAAAACCTTAGTCCTGTCTATTGTATAGCAGTTTTCTGATATAGACTATATATCAATGGTAGACAGTGGCCAAGGATACTTGAGGATCTAGGTTTGGTCCCAAGCACTGCAAAAGGTGGGCAAAAAATTTCCCTGGCCCCAGAAGGGAAACTTGTCAAAACTCGGGATTTTCTAAAGGGAGGCTACTTAAGACTCAGGAAGCAAACAACTCAGAAGCCTCAGGAAGTCCCTGAAATTGACCATCCGCACTCGACCCTCCCTGCCACACATACATAAGCAGGGAGGCCTTTGGTGAGAGATTTCAGACAAGAGAAGTTGCCTGCAAGAGGCTCAGACCAGCTAAACTGCCTAGGAAAGACAGAGACTAGTCTGGCTGTCAGGAAGAGACTCTCCAACCTGTTAATCTTCCTGCAGGCTGCACAGTGTGCTCTAGGTTTCCCCTGCCATGAGCTGCTGCACATGCTGTGTGGGGTTAGATGATGACAGATGTCTTCGAGTCATTTCCGCTACTACAAGCAAGTCCTCACCCATATTCCTGCAAGCAATCCAAATAAAACTCATGGGTTCATCAATATGGACTTTGGTGGGATCCTTACTTTAGTCGGTCTTGGGTTCCCTATCTGGGCTGTGTAGACACTAAGTCATGTCCTCCTCAGTGATAGTTTTAAACACCAACAATACAACCCCAGCACCAACACCGGCATCATGGGCAGCTACTCAGTGCACCAAAGCTTCATCTGCACCTAGTTAAGTGTATCTTGGCTTTTATAGGACCTTTAGCTGGAAACTTGAATTCTCCCACTTAGCTGGATGACTAGGATATGGTATCCGTCTGCTTCTCTGAGTACTACCGTCACTCCATGTGGTTGCTACAAAGATGAGAAATAATTCCTGCAGAGTTTAGCATAGGCCAGTGGGGAGGTATCTCGACCATTTCTCCCAGGTCTGGAATTCAGTGAGATGTTAAATAGTGAAGACTTGAATACTGAGTTTGAGTTGGACAGAGCTCCAAAGCTTTTGCATTTGTTTCAGGGGCCAGGAAAAGTTTTTGCACACCTTATGCAGTGCTGGTCTTCAAATGTCCTTGGCCACTGTCTACCATTGATATATAGTCCTAGCCCTATATGTTTAGCTTTTTTTTTCCAGAGCCCAAGATGCCTTAGGCTAGCCTAAGCTAGCCAGAATGAAACAAAGACACTGAGTTAGGAGCCTGGATTTCTGCAAGGACCCTTCTGGCTCTGTTTCCCTGTGTTTGTTGTGGATCAGGTCTGTATTCCTGCACCCAACATGTGACCCAGCAAGGAACCACTGCTACTGGTGGTTGACATCATCATTTCACATGGTCTTTGCATAGTTCAAACCCTCTGCCTGCATCACCTATGACTTTTCACTTAGTTTATCTCCTACTTTCTTTGAATGGCGTCACACACTCTCAGAGATTCCGAGGCCTTCTTCACAGGACCTGCCATTGTTGAAACTTTACATTTTCTGGGCCCCCCCAACCCCCACTGCCTTTCTACTTTGTGGAAGCAAAGGTCATGGCTGCTTTCTCGTCAGTGTATCCTTAGCCCATAACACAATGGATACTTCTTGAATGACTTATTTTTATTGGAAGCTGGATTTAGAAACTAGTTTAACCCTAACTCCATCCTAGCCAGTAGTTCTTGTGGATAATTCACAATGCATCATTTCAATGTATTCTGTGTAAAATTAACCTCTGAGTGCATCGCCAGATGAGCTGTTCTCTGCTAGAAAGGCTAAGAACAAGTTTAGCTCACTAGATGCTTGGGTTGCACAGTGTATAGAATAAACTTAAAACATAATGAGATACAAGAGGAAAGCGATGGCCCCTAAGCCCCTAAGTTTTTGGTTAAACAATATGCTGCTCCCTCTTTCTCACTGTCTCTCCTCCCCTCCGTCTCCCCTCCCTCCCCCTCCCCCTCTCTTGTTCTCCATCCTACCCCCATCTCCATCTTGGTCTCTAGCACTGTGATGGGTAGTCTTATCCCCTTGATGGATTTAGATTTGTGGAGGAATCAAGTCTCTGAGCACACCTAAGGGATTATCTATTTCAGGTTAATTGATGTGAGCAGGTTCACCTTAAACATGGTTGGTGTCTTTTCTTGGACTCAAATTACAGACTAAATACAAAGGAGAGAGCAAGGTGAAGGTCAGCACCCCGCCCCTCCAGCCACTCCATGATTCCTGACTGGCTGCAGTTGGGCCAGCTGCCTCCAGCCCCTGCCACCATGCCTCCCCACCATGGTGGACTGGACCCTCAAACTATGGGCCAAAATAAAACTCTGTTGTAAGCTATGTTTGTTAGAATTTTTTTTAAAGTTACAGCAACAGGACAGGTAGCTAATCCGATCATCCGTTCATCTCCAGTCTCTATTATTTCTCTCTCCACATTAACTTTGATGTGTTTCCTCAAGGACCATAGCTGAGCGAGAGGAAAGAGACTTGGTAGACAGCGGTTCCTGTGGCACTGTCACCCACTTTGCTTTAGGACTCTGTCCCTCTGCTTTGGTGAGAGAACATGGGTCATGACTGGACATGTAGAGGCTTCCTCTTGCTTTTGGTGTAGAGTGTGTTTGAGACTGCCGTGGGTATCACCAGATGGGTGGCTGATTTAGGAGACAGCAGTGCTGTCAGCCTGATGCAGATGTTTGCACCTTATAACATTGTCTTCCCCTTACACTGCGCTCTAGTTTGCTCTATCGTGTATCCATTTATTTTGTTCATCCTTTCCAGTGAGGTCCACAGTGTTTCCTGAACTCTACTGGACACGCCCACCCTACACATTTTCCTTGTGTCTGTTACCTGCTGACTGGCTTTCTGTCTGTACCTGACAATTCTTATGAATGAGGCCTTTTGTGTTTCTTAACTTCTGTGTTGTAATTAACTAGTATCAAATACCACACGTATGACACAATTACACCAATTAAGAACCTACTGTGTACTCAGCATTATGCTAGGCATTGATAGCTCCAACACGACTCTTCTGTAGACTTCCATGTTGTTGACAGACAATGATCTCTACAGCTCCATGAAGTGACTAACTGGGATGATCGCAACTGTAGGGAGCTGCTGTCCCCAGCTCTTGGGTGCATAGTCAGAGGGGTGTCCCTGAGAAGGTGTCAGCTGATCTGAGATCTGAAAGAGAGTTCAGCAATTTCTCCTAAATAATCACTAAAACGAGCTAGACTTTTTTTATTTCTTTGCCCTCTCCTGGTTCTGACTCATGTTTCACCCATTTCCTATCCAACAGGTTAGAGAACACTCACCTGCTCTGGTCCTCCAAATGCGCAAACATTATGTTTTATAAAACAACAACAGTGAAAACACACCTATTGGCAAAAGGCTCTGCGGAACAGCATTTAGGCTTATAAATGCCTCTAACAGGGACCAACAGCCTATAATTAGAATTTAACAATCCAAGAGAGGAGTAATATGCACCCTGCCGGACAGATTGGAGTCTTTTTCTTTAGTTCTGCAGGTTCGGTGGGTAGATTGGCCCCCAACTCGCCTCCTACAATAACCATCCTACTGAGGTAAACATGTCACAAACAAGAACAATGAGATCAGCAACAATGTAACACTAATACTATAAACAAAAGAAATGCCACCTTTGGTTCCAGTGGAATGAGAGACACAATGCAGACCCGCTCATGGAGCTATTTAAAAAACAAACAGCTCACCGCCAATGCTCAGAGCTTTCTAGAGGTAATTCTCTAGGAACCTGGGTATGGGGAGAAGTCTTTTCCTGAAATGCACTTGGTTTTTCACTTTTGGATGGAGCTCACACATGTGAGGCCTTGGGAAACAGAGGCAATAAAGGTCTTAGGTAAATGCAGAGTCCTCAGACACAACCTCATCAAAGATGTTTTCCCAAAACATCAGGTTTTCCTGACTGCCAAGGCCCTGGGAGCATAGGCTACAACTCCTCTATAAGGCCTTTGCCCTGTTTTTCATTGAAGAACAAATGGGTAGGTGGCTGAGAAAATGTTAGGATGTAGACGTTTGGAAATGACACATTCCATGCCCTTGGTCTTACAGATGAGGAATGAGTGCCCAGGCTTAGTTTTACAGACGAGGAATAAGCGTCCAGAAGAATCACCTCAAAGGCACCGTGAAGACACATACATATCCTTATGCATGGACACACAGAGACAGACCTAGACATGAGCAAGAGACAGTGCTGGGATACTGTCTGATGAGCTTTGTCGTTCTTTACTGTCAACTTGGTAAGATACAGAGTCACCCAAGAGACATAACAGCCCAGAGTATACCTGTGTTTCTGAAGATGTTTAACCAAGACAGGAAGACTCACTCTAAATGTGGGCAGTGCCATCCCATGGAATGGGATCCTGGACTAAATTAAAATGAGAAAGGGAGCTCAGGACCAGCGTTAGTCTCTGTGTATACCGACTGGATATAATGTGACCAGCTGCCTGGCACTTCAGCCATCATGCCTTGCCCACCAGGTGTTGTCAAACCTCCGGTTAAAAATAGACTCTTCTGGGCTGGAGAGATGGCTCAGCCTTTAAAGGCTAGGCTCACAACCAAAAATAAAAATAGACCCTTCTTTCCTTGAGCTATCTTCCGTCAGATACTTGGTTGGAGCAATGAGAAAAGCAACAAATACAGCATTTGTAACTTGTGCAGGGATCCACTTGTCTGGACAAGAGAAAAGCCTAGTCTGGGACCAGCTTCCAGAAAGGTGAAAATAAAGATCAAGCCCCGTAGAAATGGATGAGGGTCTTTCTAATAGGATAGCTGGTATTGATGAGGGAGGGATGCTACACTGCTTAAGGCCTTTGAGCCACCTAAGAATGCCTTAGGAGAAGAGAAGTGCACCAACTTCAAGCATGGCTGTGTCCACACGGGAATAGTGTCATCATTCTATTCTCTGTCTGTTAACTTTCCAGGCTGGCTCTGACACACAGCACTTGTTTCTAAACACACCCAGCAGGAGTCTGACGATTCTGACTGGGTTGTGTGGTTATGTCTTGTGATCGTTCATCTTGGTTGTGTCTTGTAGCATGATAAAAAACAAAACAAAACAAAACAAAAAACCCAGAGACAGATATTGGTGTTCAAGTTTCAAGCTGAAGATCAGAGAAACAAAGCAGCCAGGCCAGTAGCTCTCACCTCTACCCAGCTGAAATGGCAATCCTGTCTCCACAAATCCTCAGAGGCAAAAAACCTATTATTCCTGTCTCCTCCTCTTTATATTCCTTTCTCTGCCCAGCCATATCCTCCTATCTCCATCTCACTAGTGCTGGGATTAAAGGCGTGTGATCCCGATGCTGAGATCACCTTTGTGTGAGCTGTTTCTCTTTAGGACTGGATCAATTTTGTGTAGCTCAGAGTCGCCTTGAACAGAGATCTACTACCGTCTACCTCTACCCCCCAAGTGATGGGATTTCCTGGCTTCTATAGCTAGTGAGGCTGGCCTTGCTTTCTCTACCCTCAGGCAAGCCTTAATAATTCATAAACACTATATCACCACAGCAGCTGTGTTTCTAGACTGCGCTGTGAGGAGGACTCACCCTGAATGCAAGTGGCACCATTCTGTGAGCTTCAGTCCTGAACCCAATGAAAGTGAGAAGAGTTGAACATCGATCTTTCTCTGCTTCCCAACTGTGGATGGATGCAATGTGACCAGCCGGTCACGCTGCTCCACCAGGACATCTTTTCCAGGATGGCCTGCACCCTGGAACGGTGAACACCAAGAAATGCCTCCTTCTTTTAAGTACTCTCATCAGGTGAAAAAAAACTAATACATGCTTCAACCAATCACTGCTTCCAAGGACAAGACTTAGAAGATCTGCTTCTGAGTGAGTCACCAGGAATAAAGTATTACTGAGCATGAAGGTGAGATTCATCTCAGGAAAGAGTAAGGAGTCAGGAAAAGAGGACTGCGTATTAAATGGCAAACACAATGTCCTCTGCTCAAAGTTATCTAGGCATTGCTAAGAGCTTCCCCTACCAGAGACAGTTCCTTGACATATAGTTCTGGAATGTAGAGGCTTGTCCAGAGACCCCCAGAGCCCAAGTTCATCATCTGTATGGTGGTGACCTTGGCACATGAACTCACTGGTTTGGTATTGGGACTGCCAGTACTGCAGATTTGGAATCTGGTTCCCACTTGAGCAGAGACTCTGAGATGCAGGCAAGACTCTTCTACATCTGTGTGATGGATGTGATACCTAGTCCCAAGTGCTGCACTGCAATGGCTGGACAGGGAAGCCGAGGCTTAAGCCTTGTGTGAGGAGAGAAGGAGAAGGAGAAGGAGAGAAGGAGCTGTGAGCTCACTCTCTGGCTGGAATCCAGGGTTTCCCCTAGGACCCACTGTCAAGCAGTGTTTTACTGCTGTGTGTCCCCTGCAGGCAATTTGCATGCAGGAAAGATACCTTTGGCTATGGTAATAAGTTCACCCTCCCTGTGGCCTGTTGGCTGTCTTCAAGTCTGGGGTCCCATGGCAGGTGATCTTTGTTGGACTACCAAACCTGAAATCAATCCAAATTTCCTCTGCCTACCCCAGTAGATCAAGCCTAGAGTTCTGCATGAAAACCAAAGGACAATAAGTTTATGGGAACATCTGGATTTTACAGCTGTCCAGCAAAAAAGGGACATTTTGGTCAACCCATCTCTCTCTCTCTCTCTCTCTCTCTCTCTCTCTCTCTCTCTCTCTCTCTCTCTCTCTCTCACACACACACACACACACACACACAATCAGGCACAGCACTGCATGAACCAAACACCACAGGAGCTCATGCTTGTGGATTCAGTGCAAGAGCATGAAGACAAAAGGGTCCTTGCAGTTGGCTGGCCTGCCACTCTCACCAAATGGGTGAGCTCCAGGTTTAGTCTGAGACCCTGTCTCAATGTATAAGATGAAGCTTGTTTGTACATGTCCTCAACTCAGCACTCAGGAGACAGAAGCAAGAGGATTTCTGTAAGTTCAGTCTGGACTACAGAGTTCCAAACTAGTCAGGGCTTCACAGTGAGACCCTGTCTCAGAGAGACACAGGGGGAGGGGTGATGCAATTGAGGAAGGCACTTGACAATGACCTCTGGCCTCCATATATGTGTGTGCACACACACATAAACAGCTACACACATTTACACAACCCCCTCCCCCGAAATGTCTCCAAAATAAAGAAAGATGGTTTCAGCTTCCTTTGCGGTAATGAACATGAAAAACTACTGAGTCTTGCCTATTGTAATGAACCATTTAGGATGGGACTTGCCATGATTTTGCACAGAGCTGATGTGCCTCCATGTGGGACCACGCTGTTCCTTCTCCTGGACGCAGGTCATTTTGATGCCCCCCCAATACATTCCAGTTTCATTTCTGTTGCTGTGACAAAAAGAAACATAGGGAAGCCGGGCGTTGGTGGCGCACGCCTTTAATCCCAGCACCGGGAGGCAGAGACAGAGGCAGGCAGATCTCTGTGAGTTCAGGGCCAGCCTGGTCTTCAAGAGCTAGTTCCAGGATAGGCCCAAAGCTACACAGAGAAAACCTATCTTGAAACCACCCCCAAAAGAAAGAAAGAAAGAAAGAAAGGAAGAAAGGAAAAAGAAAGAAACATAGGGAGAAATCAGGTTTATTCAGCTCACATTTCCAGGTTATGGTCCACCACTGAGGGGAAGTTGAGGCAGGAGCATGAGGTGGGTCACATCACAACCACAGTCAAGAGCAGAGAGAAACACGTGTGTGCACATCCACGCTTGGCTGCTTGCTTGCTTCAGCTAACTTTCTCTCTTCTTGTAGTGCTCAGGGCCTCTCGCTTATGGGATGATATTGCCCACAATGGGCTGGGTCTGCCTGCACCAACTAGCAATCGAGACCACTCCCACAGACATGGCCCCCAGGCCAACCTGGTCAGGGATCCTCATTAAGACTCTCATCCCAGGACACTCTATAGATTGTATCAAGCTCACGGTTAAAGCCAATAGCACACCGTTCCACACCCAGATGAAGGTCAAAGAGGACTGTGGAATCCAGCAGCTGGAAGCGGCTTCTTAGTTCCACATCTGTAGCTTGGGAAAAATAGAAGCAGTGGGTAGAGAGGCTGGATCATGGGATGTGTGAAAGTGACAGGAGGCTGGCTTTAGTTCCGATTGGAAGAGCAGTTGCTAGTCTCTGAGGAAGGTAGAAAAACAATGTGACCCTGGAAAGAACGCCAGAGACAGAATATTAGCAAGAAAGAAAACCACGGGGAGGGCAGATATTCAGTAATTCTGAAGACCCAACACCATTTCACCATAAATTTCTCACCAACCAGAAGTGACAAGAAAGTGACAAGAAAATTGACATTGTCAATTGAAGTTTGGTCTCCTGGCAGCAGGTTGCAGCATGGTTAACCTCGAGGGAGCAAGGCCCAGATCTGTTCTTGGAGCTCCCTCTGGTGGCCAAGATGGAAATGATCCAGTTCTGGGCTTGGGGAAAGACTCTTGCCTTTGGAGGGTTTGGTGTAAGGCCAGCTCCCTTCTAGGTAGAGCGCCTGCTGTGAAGAATTTTAGTTCTGCGATGTCCATCTGCTGACCTCCATCCGTATGTATGTGTGTGCACACATGTGTGTGTGGGTGCACACGAGTGTGTGTGTGTGTGTGTGTGTGTGTGTGTGTGTGTGTGTTTCATTTGTGCAGCTGACTTGAATGTGTCTCTCTAGCTGTCTGTCCTGGTTCACCCTTCCTAGATTAGCCTCAACCCTGTAAACGCATGATCACTTCCAGGCACAATGGGATGGCCCTTGATATCTTAGAAGGATGCTCCTTTTCCTCCCTTTGATCAGTGCAGGATCTGACCAAGCTTGACTTGATTGATGGCAGGTCACAGGGTGAAGCACAGGTCACCTCTGAGGCTGACAGTGGATGGCCAGGTGCATTAGCCACTTGGGACCAGCACTGTGTGTTCTCATAGTCTTGACAGGCAGTGGCGGCTCCGATCACCTGTCAGCCCTGTGTGGGTCCAAGCTTACCGTACTACTCTCAGGGGTCAGCTGTGATTTGAAGCTCCAGGATTAGAGGAGCAAACACTCTTGGCTTGGGAGATGAGGGCTAGCAGTAGGGGCATAGAGGGCTGGAGCTGTAGGAGTAGCAGCCAGCTGTGCTGGTTAGGGCAGGACATTCCCTCCAAGGACGCCAGAGACAACAGCTGAGCAAGCCCCAGGCCTAGGTCCCCATCTCTGTGGCTCTGCACTTCTATAAATCTCTCTAATCCAATTTCTGTATTTGTCTAATAGACTAGCTGGAAATGTGGCTTTCCAAAAACACTTTTCCACTTTTATTGTCTTTAAAACACACACACACACACACACACACACACACACACACACACACACTTACATACACGCACGTGTGAGTGCATGCACACATGCACACTGATGCACACACACACATGCAAACACACACAAGCACACACATACACACATGTATACACATGTATAATCACTCGTACGTACACACATAGACACACATCCATAGACACATATTTCAAGTAGCTGATGGCTTCTCTTCATTGTCAGCTTGGCTAGATTTAGAATCACCATGGCGACACACCTCTGGGTATGTCTGTGAACGAGCTTCTAAGGAGGTCTAACTGAGCATCCCACCTGAAGGAAACACGTGGTGGAAAACCCAGGTTCTTTCACTTCTGCCTCCTAAGGAATGTGAATCAGTGCATGGCATCGGTTAGTCATCTCAAAGCCCAGGGTCTCCAGTGGACAATGGTCTGGAGAAATGAAATCAGCCTGTTCAAGTCTGGGCAGGGCTTGGACCTTTGCTTGCCTCCTCAATGGCTGAATCTCTCTCACTAATATGAAAACATTAAATATTTAGGTTCCCAGGGAACAAGTTTAGCTTGTGCAGAAACTTCAACTCAATCCTGTGTTTTCCTTTTTGACATGATTAATTGCACAGGGGCCACAGGAAAGATTCCATGTCCATGCCTTCTCACTCACCAGGCAGCTCCCTGAGTGGTCTCAGCACTATGAGAGGAATTACCCAGCTCTGTCCTCAAGTTTAGCTACTGCCCACTCCTGAGACAGGCAGGAAGTAGTAAGCCAGTCAGTCCCAGGTTCACTCCCAGGGGTGCTGTGAGTGTTGGGGGGGAGGGTACCCATAGAGGCTAGAAGTGGTGGACTCCCTGTAATGGGGGCTGTCCTTCTGAATGCTGTGAATATGTGTTTCTCTTATTGGTTGATGAATAAAGGTGTTTTGGCCAATGGACAGGCAGGAGTTAGCCAGGCAGGAAATCCAAACAGAGATAGAGAAAGGTAGCAGGCAGATTCAGGAAGATGCCATGTAGTTGCAGAGGAAGCAAGAGATCCAGACATCACTGATAAGCCAAGACCACGTAGAGATAAACAGATTAATAGAAATGAGTTAATGATTAAGAGAGAGGTAGCCAATAAGAAGCCTGGACCATCAGTCAAACAGTTTATAATTAATATAAGTCTCTGTGTGTTTATTTGGGACTAAATGGGTGTGGGACCAGGCGGGACAGAAACTTCCATCTACACTCCTGGATCTGAAGTAGCGGGCACATACACCTCTGTGCCTGTGTAGGGTTCAAAGGACAACTTGTAGGAACTGGTTCTTCCCTCCCAACATGTGGGCCTCAGAGATCAAACTGAGGTGGCCAGTCTTGGCAGCTGCAGTGAGTGACTTCATCTTCTAAGCCATCTTACTGGCCCTTGACTTCATTTTTAAGACGTATTTTTGGCTCACAGCAAAGCTAAGCAGAAAGCAGACTGCTGAGCCTCACATAATTCCTCACATAATGTGGGGTCATGACCAACACCCCCAGCCATTGACGCACACTCCTGTGACAGTTGGCGACCTCCACTAACCCACCACTGCCATGTGGGATCCATGGCAGGGTTGACTTCTCTTCTGCAGAGTCCCTGGGTTTAGAGAAGTAAATCATGATGTGTATCCATCATAAAACACCACACAAAACAGTTACAATTAAAAAAAAAAGTAATCTCTGTGCTCCCGGCTAGAGAGATGGCTCAGTGGTTAAGAGAACATACCACTCTTTTCAGAACAACCTGTAACTCAAGCTTGAGGGGATCCAGCACCTTCTTCTGGCCTCTTCAGGGACAATGCACACATGCACATGACTACATAGTCACAATTAAAAATAGATTTAAAAAAAACCTCTGTGCATTAGCTCCTATTCCTGTTTCCCTTCTTCGCTCTAGAATTCAGTTATTCTGATTCCACAACACTGCCTTTTCTCGAGTGGTACCCATTTGGTGTTATACATATATATATATATATATATATATATATATATATATATATATATGTACAGTAGTAACCTTTCAGATTGACTTATTTTACCTGATAACATGTCATTGTGTGGCTTGTTAGCATTTTGGGTGTTAAATAACACTCTATTAACCTGGATGTACCAAGATTTATTTATTTATTCCCCTACCGAGGGGCTTCCTGGTGGCTTTCAAGTTTTAGCAATTATGTAAACATGTTATAAGCACCTATTTAATTTTTAAAAATATTCATTTGCTTATGTATATATGTTTTCACATGTTTAAGTGTGCCTGTGTGCTATAGCATGCATGGGGTATCAGAAGAAAACTTTTGGGAGTCAGTTTACTATTTCAATCATGTGGAGGTCCTGAGTGTTGAATTCAAGTGGTCAGGCTCAGTGGCAAGTCCTTTTATCTGCTGAGCTATCTTTCAGGCCCCTAAGCAATCTTTATATAAGATTCTGTGTAGATATGTTTTCTGTTTATTTGAATAAATATCAATAGAATCTGGTGTTGAATTGTATGTTTAATTTTTAAAGAAATGGAGTTCCTCTGTTTGTCTTTTGTATATAGGAGGGCTACTTTTTTTTTTTTGAGTAAATCTTATATCCAGCCGATTTGCTGAAAGTGTTTATTAGCTGTAGGAGTTTCCTTGTGGGAATTTTTTTAGTTACTTATGTACACTGCAAATAATGGTACTTGGGGGAGATGGCATTGAGGGAGAGAGTGTGTGGAGAGAAGGCTGGACATTTGGGAGGTGGTGTGGAAAATTTCTAGAATTTTCTATGAAGATAGAAATAGAATAGTCTATGAAGATAAGACTAATGAGGACTCTTAGTAATGGGAATACAGAGTCTCAACTGGTCATCCCTTACAGACAGCGGTGGGACTAGGGTGCATTCAATTGAGTTTTTGGTCAAGGGAAATCCCATGGAAATCCCCAGACAATCCAGGCTGTTGCTAAGACAAAAGGTGGCTCTCTGAAAAGAGTAAAGAAATCTTTTAATTCACTGTGCTTACACAGCCCACATCCAGAATTTGATGATTGCAATTGTCTTAATGAGTAATTTTTTCCAAGAGTTTGACATTAATACCAGGAAAGACAATAAGGTTCTATCTAAGTAGTTGAACTTAACTATAAAGGGCTCTCTCAAATCGTTCTAATTTTCAATTAAAAAAAAAGTTGTTCTCTGCAAACTGACAGTGCAGTCACATTGCTGAGAACAACACCCACACAACTTACTGAACTTGGAGTAGTCAAGCTGGTGCCTACACTGAGTCTTCATCCCTACCTTCTTCCGGTCTCTTTGGTGCAGGAAGACACTCTACAGGCTACCAAAAGGAAAATGTGGACTCCAACCCAGCCACAAAACCTTTGATCTACCATAAGAGTAGTAGAGCCACCCCTCACCCCCTCCAAGTGCAGCACTCAGGAGAGCAGACCCTGCAGCTCACCAGAGTAGCATAATAGAGCCAACGGTTAGTCCAGGTGTGGGTGAGTCATCCCCCAATTGCGACCATGGGAGAACTGTCCCCATTTCCTATCTGTGGACCAACTCGACAGCTGCCCAGTCCCAGACCCAGGGTTATGACTTGGCCTGCCCCCAAATCCACTCCATCTATGATCTGCTGGAGCACGTGAAGAGACCTGACCCACAGACCCAAAGCTGCAGGGTCTCCACAGCACAGGGCAACAACAGGATATCCAGAAGGAGTTCTAGTGAGTGCCCAGCATTGATAGAGTAGTAGAAACCAGAGGCCTTGCCTCGAACCAGACCAATGACTTTGCAATGAACACTTACAAGTAGAGATGTATATGGTGTGACTTGTTGGGTCGCACTGCAGCTTCCATGATGAGATTTCTTTAAAAAAATTTACCTTTTTAATTTATTCCTTTTTTTCTCTTGAATTTTTTTTTGTTTGGCGTGAGTGTGCAGGGGTGGAGGGAGGATGTGAAGAGATGGGGAATAAATGGGATTAAGACACGTGATGTGAAAGACACATAGAATTGAAAAAAAAAAAAAACCTCTTTGACCTACAATCTGTTCGGCCTGCAAAATACGCTAGGGCAATGGTGGCATAGAACCTGTGGGAGTAACCAAACAACGTCTGATGTAACTTAGGGCCCACTCCATGAGACAGAAACCATATCTGACATGCTTGAGTGACCAATACCCCAGGCCTAGATAACCCAGAGATCTAGGGTAAAGGCAAACACTATGGGCATAAAAAATGTATCAATAAAATGACTCCTAATGATATCTGCTACACTCTACACTCATAGATTGTACCTTTTTCAGTCACCGTCAGGGGAGCCTCTTCCTGTAGCAGACGGAAACTGATGCAGAGACCCACAGCCAGACATGCAGAGAAAGAGTCCATATGGTGGAGGTCTCTATCAAATCCCTCCCCTCAGAGCTCAGGGAATCCCATAGAGGAGGTGGGCGATGGAGGACACTAGGAGAACAAGACCCTCTAAATCAAGTTAGGAAGGTGCACATGAACTCACAGAGACTGCAGCAGCAAGCACAGAGCCTACACAGGTCAGCACCAGGTCCTAACAGCATATACAATATAGCTATTAGCTTAATATTTTTATGGGACTCATGACTGTGAGAACAAGTGGATCTCTGATCTTGTGCCTGCTTTGGGGGCTGTTTTCCTCCTGTTGGGTTATGTATCCAACTTTGACATTGATACTTTTTGCTTATTATTATTATATCTTATTTTGTCCTGTTTGGTGGTTACCTCTTAGAAGCCTGTTCTTTTCTAGTGAGAGACGGAAGACAGTGAATCTGGCGGAGGAGAGGAGGTAATGAGGAATTTGGAGGAGCAGATGGAGGGAAAACTATAATCAGGATATATTGTATGGGAAAAGAATCTATTTTCTTTTTCTTTGCAGAGACAATGTTTCTATGTAGCCCCAGCTATCCTGGAACTCACTGTATAGACCAGGCTGCCCTCAAACTCAGAGATCTGCCTGCCTCTGCCTCCCAAGTGCTGGGATTAAAGGCATGCACCACCACCACCTGGTTAGACTCTATTTTCAATTAAAAAAAAAAGGCTGTAATGGGCATCTTAGGCAGGTCCTGGTGTCTATCACTTCGTCTCTCTGGCCTTCTGGTTGCTGCTTCTAGAAGTGGGCTCTGGGAAATCAAACTTCATTCTTTCTGCCTTACAAGGCAAGCACTGTAGACCAGGCTAGCATTGGTGGACTGGACTGTCCACCAAGTCCAGTAATGGTTAATTTTATATGTTAATGTCCCCAGACCATGGGAAACTGGTACAATATTATTCCCATGATCACTGGGGCTCTATCCAGAAGAGATTCATATTTTCATTTTCAGACTGAATAAAACAGATCCATCCTCACCAAAATGGGCAAATATCACCCAATCCATCGAGGCCTCAGATGGAATAAACATAGAGGAAGGAAGAATTCACTCACAACTCCGGGTGGCATAAACATAGAGGGAGGGAAAATTCACTCTCAGTTTGTGCTGGGATTTGTGCTGGGACATCCATGCTCTTTTGCATCAGAACTCTGAGATAGTAGAGCTCTAGCTTTGGAGCTAGTAAGTGACATTTTCCACACGCAACCATGTTTCTCCAGGCTTCAGACTCTCTCACAATGAACGTTCCCTGATAAATTTTTGTGTGTGTGTGTGTGTGTGTGTGTGTGTGTGTGTGTGTGTTACTTTTTCATTTTTCTGTTGCTGTGATGAAATATCTTAATGAAAGGTTGGTAGAGTCTGTCACCCATCATGGCAGGGAACAGGAAGTGAGGTGAGGCTATAAAATCTCAAAGCCTGCCTCAAGTAAGACGCTTCCTCCCACAAGGCTACACCTCCTAAAGGTTCCACCACCATTCCTAACTGTGCCACAAGTCAGTGACCAAGAGCTCAAACACATAAGCCTGTGGGGTCATTTCATATTCAAACCTCGGCCATGTCCTGCATCATCCCCCAAGTATCACACTGGTGTGTGTAGTTTTGGTCTGCTTTTCCCACCCTGCATAATGGTCTAGATAAAGAACTGGTGGTCATGTACAAAGGTTGTCCAGACTGCCTCCATCTTCCTTTCTGGAAGGTGGCATGTCTATTATTATTATTATTATTATTATTATTATTATGGTTTTTTGATACAGGGTTTCTCTGTGTAGCCTTGGCTATCCTGGAACTAGCTCCGTAGACCAGGCTGGCCTCTAACTCACAGAGATCGCCTGCCTCTGCCTCCCAAGTGTTGGGACTAAAGGTGTGCACCACCAACGCCCGGCCGTGTCTGTCTTTTAAACTTTGTTTATTGACTTGTTAATTGGGACAGAGTCACCTGTAGTCTAGGTTGGCCTCAAACTCACTAGGTAACTAGGGATGATTATGAACACCCATGCTTACATCCACCTCACAAGTGCTGGGATTATGAGCATGCATGCGCCAAGACACCGGTTTCTGCAAGTCTGGGAACAGGACCGAGAGCCTGATTCAAGCTAGGCAAGCTCTCTGCCAGGTGGGTTACATCTCCAGCCTTGCATGTCTGTCTTTTCCAGAAGAACTGTCCTTTTCTTGTGAATCCCGCAGCAGGCCACGTGACCTCTCCTCAGGGCAGAGTCAATGGGCCATATGCAGAAATTTAAGCAAGAAGTGAGATCCTCTGGGGGCTGCACACATGGGTGGGTGGGGTCAAATAAGCAAGCCTTGGAGGTCTGGCTTTCACTCCCACCCTCGTCCTACCAAGTCTTTTATATTAAGACTTTTCTTCCTGCAATTCCCACACTCTCCCCTGCAGTGATTAAACCTGTAGGATACAAATATAAAGTTGGCCGTACAACTTGATTGTAACACAGCAATTTGATCTTTAGGAATCAATGCCATGTTTAATGTAGGCGTGTAATTGGCTTCTCGTTATTTTTAAAAGAATCGGTGGGTTATTTGTGCTTGAGCAGCTTGACCCTGAATGTCTATATGAGGAGGGGAGAAGACGGAGGAGGAGAGGGGAGGGGAGGGGACTGGAGTAGAGACCAGAAAAGAATATGGTGGCCAGGGTCTTCTGTGCTAATTCTCCTGTCTTGGTCCATTCGTGCTACTACTGTATCAAAACCCACACAGTACATACTTTATGAAGAACAGAAATTCACTTTTTTCAATTCTAGAGCTCAAGGTCTAAGACCAATGGAAGAGGAACTAGTCTACTGACAATGCCCTCTCACAACAGCACCCTTGTATGGCAGAAGGCAGAGGACAGAGTTGGTTCTTCCCAGTCATCCATGAAAGTGGCTAATCACTTTACTGAGAATTAATAAGCTCTGAAGGACGTTTCCTTCTTACATTTTTTGTTATCTTGTGTATGTGGGTATTTTGTCTGCACGTGAGTCTGTACGCCACATAATATCGTTCCTGCGGAAGCCGGAAGACTTGCTGGATCTCTTGAAGTCACAGTTTTGAACCACCATGTGGATTGTAGGAACTGAACCCAGGTGCCCTGGAAGAACAGCCAGTGATCTTAACTGCTGAGCCATTATCTCTCTCCATCCCCAGGAGTCTGTTTCTTTAATAATTTTCAGATTTATTCATTATTGCACATGTGTGTATGGTGACAGTGTGTGTATATGTGTGTGTGTGTGTGTATGTAAGTGGTGTGTGTGTGTGTGTGTGTGTGTGTGTGGTGTGTGTGTACCATAGCACACATGTAGAAGTCAGAGGGTAACTTGTAGAAGTCAGTTCTCATTTCACCGTGTGTGTTTGGGGAGTTGAACTCAGGTTATCAAGTTTGGTGGCAAGCACCCTTGGGTGCTGAGCCATGAGGGAATTACTTTCTTTTTTTTTTTTTAAGATTTATTTATCATGTATACAGTGTTCTGCCTACATGCATGCCTGCAGGCCAGAAGAGGGCACCAGATCTCATTATGGATGGTTGTGAGCCACCATGTGGTTGCTGGGAATTGAACTCAGGATCTCTGGAAGAGCAGCCAGTGCTCTTAACCTCTGAGCCATCTCTCCAGCCCGAGGAAATCACTTTCTAATCATCCCAGATAGAGAGGGTGGGGACACCAAAGAAACAATTATACCCGAGTTCAGCTTTGTGACCCTGAGTCTCTTGGAGTTACACACTTGTATATGGGCAGCTCACGGGCAGTTGCATCACTCAAGAAGAGCCCCAGTCTCCAGCAGTGCACATAGTCTCAGAAATGGGAGGTGTAAGGATTCAGGCTGGCCTGCTGGCCTGCCCCCTGTCATCTGGCAGAACGCACTCAGGCAGTACCCTGGTCAGCCCAGGGTTCTATGAAAGCTATATCACTACATAGTCTGTACACAGGTACAAAGGTCCCTTTAAAAAGAAAATCCCCTGCCCACTTCTGCCCTCTTTCCTGCTGTTCTCCTGAAGGGGCAGACAGGACTTTTCCTACCGCCCACTTCTCTCTCTTCTTTCCCTCTCTCTCTGACCCCCTTTTTCTTCTTTCCTTCCCCCCTTCCTTCCCTTTCTAATAAAATGTCTCACTTAAGCTCTGCCTGCCTGGCATGTTTGTCTCTCTCTCTCTGCAGTGGAATCTGCCAAGGTCCCCCACATGCTTTATCATAACAGGAGGGGCCTTGTAGAAATCTTAAGTGGTTAATCACAGATGCTCTGACTTCCAGCCAGCAATGGGCCTGCTGTGCCCAAAAGATATAGTTCCCTAAAAGAGAATTTGAGAGGGTGGTCACATCCAACCAATAACACCCCTAACCCTGGAGTAGGAAGATTCAGTTTGGGCTGAGGTAGTGCTGTAGACTTTCTCTTCATCTGTCCACACTATGTCTGCCCAGAGTGAGGCACTGCATTGGTCTCAGCAGCCCAGGAACTTCATTTTGTTTTATCGATGCTTTTGTCTAGGGGAGGAAAAACCTCAATAAATAGGAAGTTTAGACTAGGTAGACAGCTCAGTCGGTAAAGCGCTAGCCTTGCAAACATGAAGATCTGAATTCAATCCCCGATTTAAAAAAAAAAAAAAAGTTGGGCATGGCGGCGCCTGCTTAGGATCCCAGTACTGAGGAGGCAGAGACAGGCTAATCTCTGGGGCTTCCAGACCAGCCAGCCTGGCCTATTTGACAAGCACCAGGTCAGTGAGAGACCCATACAGGTTCCAGCATTTTGGAAACAGTGGAGCCAGGGCTGCACTCACTCTTATTCCTATTGTCCAAGACTCCAGGGATGCCAGGGCAAGAGGTGTCGGAACAGCATTCAGAAAGGACAGTCAATTGACTAAGAACTAAGTATCAGATTTGGCACCTGGAAACCAAACTGCATTCTGCAGTTTCAGAATGGGAAAGGCAGAACAAAGCACAAAACAATCACTACGAGGACCTGCAAAGCCCCCAGCAGCAGCTCTGGCGCTGGTCAGGTGGATCAATAGCAATTTGGGGCGCTAGCAGGGGCGCCATCCCAGTTATCTGGATGAGCTGAACATGATGGGTTCCGGCTGCTTCCCGGGTCCTCTGGGAAACTCACGCACCATCCACTTAGGGCTGGAGCCTGGCCATTCTCCGGCCACTCCCACCTCCCTCCTTCAGGCCCAAGCTGGATGCCTCTGCCTCCTCCACACATGCCTCCTTTCCTTCCCTGAGCTGTTCCAAGAGGATGGAGGCTGAGGAGCCACCTGAGGGCAGGGGATGCTGCCCTGAGGTTCTGGGGACAGCTAAGAGATGCTGCCATGAGGCCCTGGGCAAGCTTCTGCCTGGCCTCTGTTTCCTCTGCTGCCTGGTGACCTATGCGCTGGTGGGTGCTGCTCTCTTCTCTGCAGTTGAGGGCCGCCCTGACCCAGAGGCGGAGGAGAACCCGGAGTTGAAGAAGTTCCTGGACGATCTGTGTAGCATCCTGAAATGTAACAGAACAGGTAGGTGCCTGAGATGTTACCATGTTGCAGCTGCCCTGGCAGGAGGCTGTAACCTCCTCCCTCCTGGTCCTATTTCAAAGTCTGTTTGTAGTAGGTTATCCGGGTGGGGTCACTTTTCTTCTCTGGGCAGTGGGGGGATGAACAGATGCCCTCCCAGGGGTGCAATGAGGAAAGTAAGCCCTAAGCAGGCACTCTTAAGGCCCAGCTTTCCCTTCCCCATGCCTCAGGCTCCCACCAGCCCCACCCAGCCCCCAGGGCTTAGGGAGAGTGGTTCAGTGGAGATTTTATGGGACAGGCAAGATAAGTGGTGCAGCTTCAGCTTTGAGACTTCAAGGAACCATCTAACCTGGGCTTGGATCCCCAGGATGAACAAGCTAACTCTTATTTCAAAGTCTGTAGTGGGCTTGTGGGGGGCAAGGGCATGGGCTGGCACAGGCAGAGGCCAGGCTGTTTTAGCTTAGTTTGTGTGATCTTCGGCACCACCAGAGCCCTTGTTAGTCTCCGGAAGGGAAGGGGAAAGCAGAGATGAGAGACACAAGACCTCTGCAAGGCAGAAGATGCTCAACAGGTATCCTTGCTGCCTTTCATTGCTATTTCATCCCTTGGTTTGGTCAGGGTGAGTCTAGATGCCAGGGCTTCAGTTTCTAATCTATAAAAAGGGATACAAGGTGAGGGGGCCCGGAGAGGGTTAAGTAAGAAAATGCATCTGGCATTAGACTAACGCTTCTCAGCACTTGACCCCCAGTGCTCAGTCTACACACTCTGCTCCTTGTCCAGGATCCCCTTTACACATGAGATTTCCAGCCCAGCCTTGGAGATATTGATTGTGTGGATCTGGGAGAAAGCTTGGGGATGTGTACTTGAGACAGATTCCCTGGATGAATCTGAGGTGTGGGCTGGTTCATGGGGGCCTGAACTTTCTGGAGACAGGGATCTTATGACAGCCCCAAGTATTCTAACATCACCTCAGCATCTCCCTGGCCACTGAGTAGAAATGTCTCTATGGCAAAGATGCATAAAGAGATACCTTTCACAGATCGGGACCCTGAGTCTATGGGCCAGCTTCCAGTCAGTCCCAGCTGACAAGATCTGTTCCCAAACCATGACCCTACCTGGGGAGTAGCATCATACAGAGGCCATGCAGGACCTCATGAAGAGGGGCACAGGCTCATTTGTCTTTTATTTGTCTTTTATTCTCTCTTGTTCTATTGACTGTTTTCTCTTGCCCTGGAAAAGTTACATAACTTTCAAAGTTCACATATAAGGAAAACAAGACAGGAATTCTATTCAGTGCACTGATGAGTCTGGGTTTCTTACCATCAGGCTGCATTGCTTTGCAGATGGGGAATTGGAGCTCAGAAAGTAGCTTTTTGTCTAGAGTGATAAGAAGTAGTCAGGGAGAGTCTAGATGCCAGAGTCTGGATTCCCAGGCTGGTGCTACTCAATTCAAATGGGTGGTGCCTTCCCCTGTGGCCAGACTCTGTGCCATCCTCTCAGACCAGGGACCAAGGATTCCCATCCCAAGAGACAGCCTCAGCCTGAAGCCGGGAGCTCAGGGTGCTCACCGAGCCTGTAGGCTCAGTGCCTTGAAGGAGCCGGTGCCCGGCTTCTCATCACTGTCTGAGTTGCTGAAAGCCCTTTGCTTTCAGTTTAGAATTCCACAAGAGAGACGGCAAAGGCTTTTATTCCCCCTTAAAATGAATAAAGAAGGGTGGGCATGGTGGTGCATGACTATAATTTGAGTACCCAGCAGCCAAAGATGGGAAGATTGGTACAGTCTGAAGACAGGCCATCCCATGTAGCAAGTTCTAGGCCAACCAAGTATATGTATCAAGACCCTCTCTCAAAAAATAACAGCAGCAACCCCCGCCGAAGACCCAAACAACAACAAAACAAATAAAATGAAATGTGAAAGAAATGGTTCAAACATTAAGAAATCCTTCAAAGGACTAGCTGAGGCTGCAGCTCAGCCAGTAGTATTTGGCTAGGCTGCATAAAGCCCTGCACTGGATCCCCAACACCACATAAACCAGCCACAAAGGCCCGTGCCTGTAATCCTCACACTTGGGAGTTGGAGTTACCATGATCAGAAACTCAAGGTTATCTTTGGTTATTACAGCATTGGAGATCACCCTGGGCCCTCTCTCAAAGGAAAAAAAATATCAGTTTGGGACTATGGAAGAAGGAAGGAATCCTCCAAGGCTGCTGAGCTCAGGTTGCACCCAGGACCCCATGGGACCACCCAACCTCTTAGACTCTGTAGGCACCAGCAGCTGGATCTGAGCTGGGGTTTTGATGGCCAGGCTGCAGTGCTGCTGAGACAATGGGGGTAGGGGTGGGCCTGCTGCTGGCCCTGGGCCTCTCATTGGGCAGGACTGTCTGGACAAGCAGAGCCATGTTCACCACTCTGATCTCTCCCCAGAGGTGGAAGGCAACAGAAAGGCCCTGTGTGAGCATCTGCAGAAGATGAAGCCCCAGTGGTTCAAAGCAGACTGGTCCTTCCTGAGTGCTCTCTACTTCTGCTGCACAGTGTTCAGCACAGTGGGTAAGTGCAAGGGCTTGTCCAGTTGCAAATAACTTCTTGCCCTGACAGACATGGTGGTGCCTGCTCGCAGGTATGCTGAGACATTTCTTGTATCTAATACAAGGAACAGTGGTGGTATGCCTACCTTGGGAGCTGGGAGCTCCCAAGACCCCATGGGTGGGAGGCAAATCAGAGGACAGCATCCTTTCTTCTTCAGGTGGTTGCAGTCCTATGCCTGGGCAAGGGCTCAGGTAAGCAAATTGCAGGCCATACTGAGGTCCTTCTTGTACCCTTGACTGAGTGTTCATTCATGAAGCAGCTGACCCACCATGCATGCCTGTACTAGCAGGGAAGAGGGTAGACGAGGCCCTGGCCTACAGGGTCCCGAGCGACTTAGACAAGTTTGCAGGTGATCAGATGGCATCTGTGCCTGACTGACAGTAAAGTCCTCAGGCGATCCTGAAAGTACAGAATGGGGGGGCAGCTGTATCAGCCTTGGGTGGGGGCATCCAGCAGTGAGAATGTTTTAAAGAGGTGGCCTTCTACTGAGCCCGCTGGAGTCCCTGGGTAGGAAGACAGAGAGGTGAGGTAGGTGGGAACAATTAGGGCATTCCAGACCCCAAACAGTTGGTCAAAGGCCAGAGAACAGGATAAATGCCTGGGGCTGTAAGGAGGTTCCATCAGGAGTGAAGAAGACAGCTACTGAGGTCAGATGATGGGAGCTAAAAAGCATCTTATCCTAAGGACAGGGCCCTGGTCCAACTGACTCCCAGCCTTCCAGAGACCCCGACAGACTCAGCACAGCTGTACCAAGGAGGGAAAATGGCCATAGGAGGCTTCTTTAGAAGCCTAGGTGGGCAATAATGACAACACAAGTTAGGACAGTGGCTGTGAGATGGAAAGAGGGCAGGGAAGGCAGCCTGGAGGAAGATCTGGACTGTGGGGTGGGGAACTCCAGGCTGGCACTGGGGTCTCTTGCTTTTACGGACAGGACGGGCAGGCTAAGGAGGGAGTGGAGGATGGGGCTGCTAAGGGAGAGCTGGACTCTTGGCCGATGGAAGAGACTTCCCAATGGTGCCTCCGAATGGAGACTGCTGAAAACGTGGGCTTGGACCTGGAGTGAGGGCTGGGACTGGAGGAGAATGGGTTTTAGACTCATGGCATCTAGGTTGCAAATGACTCCCTGGGAATGACCAGAGCTGTAGAGGAGGGTGTGGAAATGGAGGCGAGCAAGTGCCAAGTACCAACACTGCAGTGTGCTTTCTGTGGTTACAAACGGTATTACATGATCCAGCCATGTTCACCTGCTACCCCATGCTCACAGAGGCCCAGGGAATCAGGAGATGTGAGCCCCATATTCTGAGCCCAGAGAGGTGAGCTCAGAAGTCAGAGGCCAAGGTCACACACTGAGTGAAATTGATGCCCATAAATGGGCTTCAGGACTTAGTCTAGTATTGTTCCTTCAGTGGCGGGACCCTGCTCTTGCGGGTCTGTGAGGTGCTGCCGACCCTGGTCTTCTGCTCAGGAAGCTGTCCTTGGGCAGCAGTATCGCTCCGATTCCTGGGTTCCCAATGAAAGCCTGGAGTACATGAATTTCTGGAGAGGACAGAGCTAGCGATATCTTGTCCTTGCACTTGGCTTGCACATGTCCCTAGTCCCCAAGCTAAGGAAAGACTCCTCATGTGACATTCATCCAAAGGAGGCTCCCTCTGGAATCCAGGGAGGGTGAGGGCTTGGGGAGAGACTGCCTCTCCACCACGAACAGCCACTTGCCTAAAGGTGGGCTCTGAGAACCCTCTTCTCAGAGACCACACAAAGGCCAGGATCCTGGATGAGGGTGGGGTTGTAATGAGTCCACTAGATCCGAGATAAATGATAAATGGGTGTTTACTCGGATAGTAGTAAAGAACCTCCACAGTGTTTCTCTGCCCTTGCAATCTGCCCCCGTATACACCAGGAAGAGATGGATACAGTACAGGTCATGGCAGATGCAGAGCTCCCAAGCACTGAATATCAGGTTTCTGTCACCTGTTTGCTCAGTGAGTCACAAGAGGCCTACAGGGTCCACATAACTTCTAGACATCACCACATGTAATTTGAAGTCACCGACTGTCCCCCCTTCCTCCTGGGTTCCCTATAGACAGCAGCCATCTTGTTCTAGAAGCTTCCCACTTATCTCCCTCCCTCTCTCAAATGAACCTAGTAGGGGATAGACTCACTGGGTGATCAAGATCCAGTGATCCTCTCCTAAGTGGGAAGGAAGGACAGTTTAAGAACCAGAGTTTTGGGTGACCCTACTCAGACACCTCTTGAAGGAGGGTGTGAGAAGACCCAGCACCAATGACTCAGGCACTGGGAGTCAGTGAGTAGCACAGTGTGCTGCAGACGTGTTTACTAAGGAAGTTAGACCTGCCTTTATACCCGATCCCAAGGTCCCATCGGCTCAGGCAGCTGACTCTGCTGCTTTGTCCTTAACTCACTCTGGGTCAGGCATCTCTCCATCAGCTTCTCTGGGCATTGAGGCAGGCTTGGCTCAGGGAAGAAGTGCCTGTCATGCATGCTCTTGCAGGCTGGCCACAGTTTCTCCTACAAACCAAGGAGAGGGGCTGCTCACTGGACACCATCATCTGTCTCCCCATACTCTACGCATGCCTCACAAGCACCCAGTGAGCTTTTGAAGCCATGGGTCTTTCAGAACCAGTCTTAGTTGTTTGACTGGAGATAGGCAGCGTGGGTAACGGGTAGATAATCGGAACCCCATAGGAAAGCATGGGAACCCCAGTCTCACGCTCAAGCGATTCACAACTAATTCTCACAAGGGCCCCATGAATGACAGTGCTGCAACTGTCCCCACCCACAGGTGAGGGATGCAGATTTGGGGATGGCCAGAGCAAGCAGGGCAGTGATCAACCCCTGTATCATCGGCTCCTTTTGTGGCTGTGGCAAAATCCCAGACAAAAGCAACTTAAGGAAGGAAGAGTTGGTTTTGGCTCACAGGAAGAGGGTGCAGCCCATCCTGGCGGGGACTGTGTGTCAGCAGGAGCATGAGGCAGCAGGTGGCATCACATCCAGTCAGGAAGCAGAGAGCAATGAACGCTGGTGTTCAGCTTGCTCCCTCCCCTTCTGTTCACTAAGGGGACCGCAGCTAGGAGAATGGCACCACCACCGACATTTAGGGTGGGACTTCCCTCTTCAGTTAACCCAGTCTAAGAAATCACTCAGACCTTGTCACATTGGCAACTGAGATTAACAAGTCCCAGGCTAAGTCAGGGACCAGTGTGAAAGAAGTGTGGTTCAGGGGAGAAGCAACCTGGAGTAAGGCCCTGGGGCCTGAGAGAACAAGCTTAGGCTGTCTTCACGGCCCGCAAGAACTTAGTCAGATCCAACTCGCAGGGTCTCACAGCGGTAACTGGAGAGTTCTGTCATAGGAACCCGACCTGTTCATTGTAGGAAGCTACGTAGCATTTATATCCTCCACCTACTAGACACAGGAACATGGCTCACACTGCCCCTCTCACCCACATTGGTCACCAAAACTGTCTCCAAATATTTAGAGGTGCAGTCTGCCGAGAGCCCTTGACTTCCCACAGCAGATGAAGGTGTGTTGGGCCTGTGGAGTCCAAACTACTGAGCAGTTTTCGAGGAATGCAAATTAATGTTTGGCTCCATCGAGTGTGGCCTCTGCAATTTCTTACCCTAGTGGCTCTCAACCTTCCTAATGCTGTGACCCTTTAATGTGGTGACCCTCAACCCTAAAATCATTGTTGTTGCTACCTCTGGCCTGTAAGTTTTGCTACTACATACTACATGCATGTGTTTTCTGATGGCCTTCAGCAACCCCATGTGAAAGGGTTATTCAAGCACCACAGGGGTCGAGACCCATAGTTGAGAACCACTTGTCCTTCTAGAACTACCTTTGAAAAACCTTGAACCTCCAATCTTCTTGCCCAAGTGCTGTGACTACAGAGGTGTTCCACTGTGCCCATGTGGTATGAGGATTGATCCTAGAGCCTTAGTACCTGCTAGACAAGTACTCTAACCAAGCCAGTCCCTGCCCCTCTGGTGCGTGCTGACCCTGGAGACTTTATCCACGCAAGCTCTCAGCCCAGCTGTGCTATTTCACACAAGCCCCCGTGGGCCCTGACACAGACCTATCAGAATCCAGGCCCAGGTTTCCATATGAGCCCTTTAGGTGACTCTAATGGGAGTCAAAGCCTCAAATCTCTGATGTACTTGGAATGCATTAGCTTGGTTTAAGTCTCAGGAAAGCCCAAAGCCCTTTGTATGACTCGAGTAGGCAAGTCTGCCCAAAAGTGCCCCGGAGGAGGATGGTGGGGTGTGTCAGCACCGCCTGTGACCACTGCTGGGCGTGACAGTCCCTCTGCAATGCTGCTTCAGTCCCGCCCCTCCAGCTCCCCTGAAAGACACCTGGCCCTGATGCTAAGGAAGTGATACCTGAGTGAGACTTGTCAGTTGTCACCTGGCTCAGCTGCTGGGATGAGGAAGGGAGATGCGTGGGCTATTAAAGACTTGGCAGGCTAAGTGCTGTGGAGTGATTGTATCGGAACAAGGAATGCATTATAGGAAGTGATACTTTCCATTCTGCATTTCAGCGTTCGGTAATTGGGGCCGTTAGCCCATTCCCTCTGTGGGGCTATGTGCCCTCTGAGACCTACTTCCCGGGGTTCTTTTCTGGAGTGGAGCAGGTCTTTGGTGATACAAACACATCTCACTCACGGTATCTTCTGAAGCCCACCTTGGGCTGGACACATTCGTGGGCAGGTCTTTGAGTGAAAACTGCAGGCTCCTGGGGGACACAGCTGTGTCCCTTCCACAGGTCACAGCCGTATCTGTTTATTGCCCATTAAATGGGAGCAGTAATGGAGATTGCCATGAGATCTGCTGTACATGGGGATTTTGATTCTAAAAAGCACTTTACAGACTGCTTGAGCAATATTTGATTTGGTTCTTTAAATCGAAATAAATTTAACTCTGGGCTCTGACCCTGGAAGCCCCAGCTGGGGAGGCAGTTACTTCTGAGAAGCCCGTTGTGAGCTTCCAGACGCTCATGAGAATGTGGAGCTTGTCTCCTGGCTGGAAAACGAGGTGTTTCAGATGTAGGGGACTTGCTCATGGCCTCTGACATCCCTAAGGCTGTAGCTCTGTGGGGACTACATAAAGCTGGGGCCTAGGACTCTTTACTCATGCGCCAGGCTCAGTGTCAGCTTTGAACTTTTAATCTTCCTGCCTCAGCCTCCCAAGTAGTTGCGATCCATGCCCTACTCCGGTATCCTGGGGATTAAGTGCTGACCTTTGCTTTTGCACCCACGGAAATCGAGGCATCGATCCATAATGTCCCAGGTCACAGAGCTCATGAGTCAGCGAGGTGGCCAGTTTTCTCACCTTCTCAACCACAAGTACTTCCTTTCCTCCATGTTCCTGAATTCTGCCAAACTCCTCCGAGTGGAAACTCACCCCAAAATCAAACCTACTCAGTGAGGATTCAGATGAGCCAGCTCCGTCTTTCAATCCCGGCACCTTCCTCACACCCCAAGGTGCTCAGTCCTTAGACCCTCATTTCCCCAACCCCACCTCAGCACCCTCATCCTGGTCCACGCCCACTAGCCACACTGGCTGTCTTAGTTACTGTTCTGTTGCTGCAGAGACACCATGGCTAAAGCAACCCTTATTTAAAAAAAAAAAAAAAGACAGCATTTTATCGGGGCTTTGCTTACAGTTCAGAGGTGTAGTCCATTATCACCATGGCAGGAGGCATGGTGGCCTGCAGGCGGACACAGTGCTGGAGAGGCAGCTAAGAGTTCCACACCCTGATCTTCAAGCAGCAGGAAGAGAGAGTCCGGGCTTGGCATGGGCTTTTGAAACCTCAAAGCCCTCCCCTGGTGACACACTACCTCCAACAAGCCCATACCTCCCAATCCTTCTATTACTATCAAAGAGTCCCACTCTCTGGCGACTAAGCATTCAAATATGAAAACCTACGGGGGCAGGGGGGAGTATTTTTATTCAGACACCACACTGGCCTTCTTTTGGTTCATCATATATAGCGACAGCCCTACTCTAGAGACACTTTGGTTAAGATTTAGAATCCTCTCTAGAGAGACATAGAGACCTGAGCTTGGCGAGTACAGGGCAGGCTGGATTTCAGCCCCCTGTCATACCCTTGATATATGCGCAGTGCACAAACTCCTCAGCTGTGTGGAACCAGCGACCACAGGAGCACTGCACATACAGAGGCTGCTTCTTCACGTGGCCAGTTTCCTGCTCCCTGAGCTATCTAATCTTGGCTGTCAACCTGACACACCGGGAAAAGGTGCCTGAGTTGAGGAGTTACCTCCATCAGGTTTCACTAAGGGCATGTCTCTGGGGCGTTTTCTTGATTGTTACTTGATGGAGGAGGCCCACTCTGGGCAGCGCCATCCTTAGAGAGCGGGGCCTGGCCTGTGTAAGAAACGCAGTTGAGCAAGGGCAGGGGAACGAGCCACTAAGCAGGCCTCCCCCATGATCTCTGCTTCAGTTTCTGCCTCTAGGTCCTTGCCTTGAGTTCCTGCTCTGGCTTCCCTCAACAATGTAAGCCACACAAATCCTTTCTTCCCCAAGTAGGTTTTGGTCAGTATTTTATCACAGCAAATGAGGACAAACAACCCCTGTCTCAATTTTTGTTCAAGTCACCTAACCAAGAAATCTTTCCTGAGCCTAAATCCTGAATGGAAGCCTTTGTTTTAACCACATTTATAGTAATTTGCTCTCTTCCTGTGATCGAGCCTCTTCTCAAATAACAATAGCCATGTTGATGGGTATTGGTGAACATCTGCTTCTCCTGAACCAGAAACACAGAGAGGTTGGAGCCTGTGAACGTGCTGTGTGTGGCCTTAGTGAATTCACTAAGAACTCAGTAACTACCCACTGAACGGATGAACACGTGGAGTTAATGGACGTTGCTGCCTCCCACGTGGCCAGTGCCCCAGCCTGTGGGGTGTGCAGTGCTCTGAGACAGATGCAAGGGGTCTGACAAGAACTCTGGAGGGTCACAGCCCACTGCCCTTTCTCCCTAGGATCCCAGTGAGGTGGCCATCCCATAGCCTGTCTGCATCTGGAGGCCAAGTTTTCAACAGGGAGCCATAAGCAGAGAGGAGACTGCTGCTCAGCTCACTAAGAATCACCTTCAACTTAATTTACATAATTGATGCATTTCTCTATACTAATCAAAGATTAAACACACAAACATAGGCAGCAAAGCTTTTTTCCTCTGCTTGTCAACAGTTCTAAAAGCTCCCATCGCCTATGCTGAGGAGCCACAGCTGGCTCAGCTCCTGGCTCTTCTCCTGCAGGAAGGAGGGTGGCATTAAAACAGCCCCTGGTGGGCACTGGCCAGCCAGTTCTCACTAGATGAGACGCCTGTCTCAAAAACGACAAGGAGTGATGAGTCCTAAAGAACTCTGTGAACTGCACTCCTAACTTTCACTATTTAGTACACACATGTGCTGAGCCAAGCTACTCCATGGCCCCTTGCCTCAGCCTCCGAATTTGTAAATTATGAGACCAGCTCTCCAGGAAGGCTGGCCACTCACCACCTACCCACACAGGTGTTCAGTAAGTGAATGCCACCTCTCAGGGCATCACATTTACTAGCCTATGAAGTCACAGGTCCCAGCCTGGCAGAATCTCCCCAGCTAGCACTTAAGAGTAGGGCCACCACCCGCTTCTAACCTGAAGTACAAAAGTGTGAGCAGTCAAGTAGAGGTCGGCTAAGCTCAGAGCTGGGCTGTGAGCTGAGGTGGCTGTCTGTGAGTGCTGCGTGCTGACAGTCTCTCAGACACCCATGAACACGACTTGGAAGCTCTGAGAACAGAGTTATAACTTTCTCTTTTTCCTGTTGTTCCCTAATGCAATACACACTGCCGCCATTTTCAGTCTGGATGTGAGCTGCCTCTCTTCTTTCCCCGTCCCTCTGTCAAGATATACAACCAGACACGTGGCAGATGCTTTGGGATGATGATTTATTTGGGATATTCTATTCATATACACATTTATTTCTCAGCACCAGGGTGGGGGTTGAACTTGCGGCCTTATGCTCACTAAGCACAAACTTACCCCTGAGTTCTGCACCTAGTCCAGGATGAATATTTTTCCTATGTAAAGTGTCATGTCCAGGAGAAACAGCAGGTGTCTTTTGAGCCTCCAAGGAATGCTGGACTGATGCCAACATCAGGCTCTGTCTTGTTTCTCAGGTTATGGCCACTTGTACCCCGTCACCCGGCTTGGCAAGTTCCTGTGCATGCTGTATGCTCTCTTTGGAATCCCTTTGATGTTCCTGGTGCTCACAGACATAGGGGACACCCTAGCCACCATCTTATCCAGGGCTTACAATCGGTTCCAGGCTCTCCTTTGCCTCCCCCGTGCTCCCTCCGAGTGGTGCTCCAGCCTGCTCTGCAGGAGGCAGCCTGACAGCAGACCTGTGGATGAAGCCATTCCTCAGATTGTCATCAGTGCCGGTGCTGATGCTGATGAGCTCCTAGAGCCGCAGCCGTACAGGGAGCCGGCACCCCCGAGCTGCGGTGTGGAGCTGTTTGAGAGATTAGTTGCACGAGAGAAACAGGACAAGCTACAACCACCCATGAGGCCTATAGAGAAGAGCAGCTCATGTCCCGAGCTGGAGCTGGGGCGACTGTCCTGTTCTATCCTGAGCAATCTGGATGAGGTGGGCCAGCAGGTGGAGAGGCTGGACATCCCTCTCCCTGTCATCGCCCTGGTCATCTTCGCCTACATCTCCTGTGCAGCTGCCATCCTCCCCTTCTGGGAGACAGAGCTGGGCTTCGAGGATGCCTTCTACTTCTGCTTTGTCACACTGACCACCATTGGGTTTGGGGACATCAAGCTAAATCGCCCCCACTTCTTCCTCTTCTTCTCCATCTATATCATCGTTGGCATGGAGATTGTGTTCATTGCCTTCAAACTGATGCAGAACAGGCTCCTGCGTGCCTACAAAACGCTCATGCTGTTTTTTTGCAAAAGGGAAGTTTCACTACTTTGCTAAAAGGTGAGGGCTCTGGCAGCTCTGGAGTGACAGACCCAGGCCCTGAAGGTTCCCTTGTTTTTGGTCCACTACAGTTTGAAGGTGGGCTTGATAACCTGCTATCTGAGCTCCTGAGGCTTGTGAGGGCTGAGGTCAGCGTTGAGGTCCTTCGGAAGCCGAGCCACACTGGTACTTAGGACAAGAGTGAAGGTCACCTCCATTGTTCCCAGTCCAATCAGTGTCCCTGTCCGCACACTAGAAAGATGCCATCTTAAGAATACAAAATAATAATCTGATGATGTCACTGCTTTCTTGTGTCAGGAAGAAAAAAATAGTCCTTTGTTCTTGGCATGTGTTCTTTGAGGGAAGTTAAAATCTTACCAATTGGCCCCAGCCTCCCCTGAACAGCCAAAGTGTATCGGAGTAACCTGCTTCCCTGAATGACCACATGGATGCACTAGACACCTGACCAGCCTGGGCTGCTGACATCACTGGAGAAGTCTTCGTGCCCAGATTCTAGTAGATCAGGTGTCTAACCACGAAGCTCATGGATGATGGCAATGGCACTTGAGTGAACTAGCTGATGACAGTGTGGTCACAGCAGGGGTGGATTGGTACCCACTGGGTGGAGACACTCTAGAGCCGCACCCGACTGGTTGACATGGAGTAGGTGCCCCACCCACCTGTCCTGGCAAGTTACTCCCTTTGTAGTCTGTCGTTGGCCAGCAAGGCGTGAGCATGTGCTGGGGCAGCTAGAGAGGGAGCAGCCTTCACCCATGGACAATGGGGTGGGCAGCTGGCACCCGGCTGCCTTGCCCCTTCCATCTGAGAGCTCTGGGCGATGCTGTACAGCTTCTCCCCTCTTCACAGTGGGTCTCAGGTAATCATGAATTACCTGAATTACACTCTGAATTGCCCCCCCCACCCCACCAATATCCCTTTCTCATCATCCACCCCTCCATCAGGCTCTCTGGGGTACCCTCCTGTAGAACACACCCCGACTCACATCTGCCTCCAAGAGGCTTCTGAGGACCAAGAAGAGGACAGTAACAGGTGCCACAGAGACCGGCTAGTAAGGTTGGGGGAGGCACAAGTCCCAGCTTCTTTATTTGAAGGTTATTGGAAATGACTGATGACTGCATCTATAAGTCCTGCAATTATTAGTTCCAGGGTAAGTAGTGAATGATGCCACAAGGAGGAACCAAGGTACCTGGGCTTGAAGGGCTCATTCTTCTGTCTTGGATTCTAGCCATGGCCAAAGGCAACCTCTCAGGAGGGTTAGTGTCTCTCTGGATATTTCTCCTTCTCCCCACAAGGATTAAATCCTTAACTCCTCCAGTCCTTGAAGATCTACCTCAGGAACTGTCATGGTGTGAGCAAGAACTAGTGAAAACATCGGAAACACCAGGGTGAAATTTCAGGCTAGTGCTTGGGTTTTGTGGCCTGACTTGCCCAAAGCCCCTCAAATCTAAAATTACAGAAGCTTGCCCCCTCCAAGGGGCACCTGATGGGGATGGAGGGCCCCTAAATGTTTTACAGATACTCAGGGACACTGGCTGTTTCTCTGGATCAGGACATGCAAAATTGAACCAAGCGAACCCTCAGAACGGAAGTAACTTCACGACAGGTGGCTTGAACTCTTCAGTTACCCCCACCTTTTTTCTTTTCTTTCTCTCTCTCTCTTTTTTTAAATCTATCATGTCTGTCTGTCTGTCTGTATGCATGTGCACATATGCCAAGGTGTGTGCGGCAGCAGGTAACAGCAGACAATTTGTGGAGTTGGATCTCTCCTTCTACCATGTGTTTTTGGGGGTAGAACTCAGATTGTCAAACCCTGTAGCCATCGCCCTGGCTCCCTGAGCCGTCTCATTGGCCCTCCTTTATTCTGAGATAGAGAGGGTCTCATGGAATCCGGCTGGCTTTGGATTTGGCACACGGTCAAGGATGACCTTGAACTTCGGATCCATCTGCCTCAACTCCTATGTGCTGGGATCACAGGAGCCTGCTACTATACCAGTTTATTCAGTCCTGAGGACCAAAGCCAGGGCGTCATGCATGTGAGGCAGCCTTTCAGCCACTGAGCTACAACCCAGCCCAGCCACTTCCACAGTCTGCCCTGTTACTTCCTGCACCGCACCCTGCCACTTCCCACAGTCTGCCCTGTTACTTCCTGCACCCCAGCCCAGCCACTTCCCACAGTCTGCCCTGTTACTTCCTGCACCCCACCCTGCCACTTCCCACAGTCTGCCCTGTTACTTCCTGCACCCCACCCTGCCACTTCCCACAGTCTGCCCTGTTACTTCCTGCACCCCACCCTGCCACTTCCCACAGTCTGCCCTGTTACTTCCTGCACCCCACCCTGCCACTTCCCACAGTCTGCCCTGTTACTTCCTGCACCCCACCCTGCCACTTCCCACAGTCTGCCCTGTTACTTCCTGCACCCCACCCTGCCACTTCCCACAGTCTGCCCTGTTACTTCCTGCACCCCACCCTGCCACTTCCCACAGTCTGCCCTGTTACTTCCTGCACCCCACCCTGCCACTTCCCACAGTCTGCCCTGTTACTTCCTGCACCCCACCCTGCCACTTCATTGTTGAGGCAAAGACAGACACGGAGACTGTCAGGAAAGCACATTATGCAAATTAAATAAACGAAACACCTTGCTCATTTTCTTGCCTCATTTGCTAGTGATGGAATTTTCCATGGTTCAGAGGAATTGGATCTGTGTGTCTTCCTGACCCTCATTTCTTACCCTGCCATGCCGTCCATAGGCAGCAATACATTTACACCTTCCAGAAGACAGACTTCCATGTCCAGGTTCAAGACTATGAATTCATGTCGCCGAGCCTTTCCTGGATGTCTCCAGACCTCGATTTAAGCACTTCCTATTGCCCCCTGACCTCTACTGTCTGTCTTATCAGCTTGGACTATGTATTTATATTTTATATTGCTGTGACAAATACCTAAGAAAATTTAAAGATGGAAAGGCTGGTTTGGGCTCATGGTTTCATAGGGTTTAGTTAGCGATCTCTTGGCTGCATGTTTCTGGGACTGTAAGGAGGCAGTATGACTTGACAGAAAGGAAGATACCCTGGTTGATCTATACACAGAAGTCTTGTGTGGCTTCCTCTTTTCATAAGAGCATTGATCCCACCCTGAGTGTCCCACTCTTGTGGCCTCACCTAGCCCGAACAGCCTCCTCCACTGGAAGTTAGTTTTGAAACTAACTTGGGTGACTGTGGGTGACACATTCATCCCACAGCACTCAAGCTCAGAGGCCGCTGGTCTGGGCAGTGGAGTTTCCAAGCATCCCCGGTGGGTGCAATTTGCAGCCTGGGTGGAGGAGCAGAGTATTAGCTGCTCTGGGCTTCAAATGCCTTCTTTCTCCCTTTGGGATGGGTGAAGACTCGCTCTCTAGGCCCAGTTCCCTGTAGCTTCCTCGGTGTGCCCAAATTACCAGAAGTGTCCCCCTCTGTGTTCCCACTGCAGACCTTATGAGGCTCTAGTCCTTTGTCCCCTGTCTAAACCTAGAGAGTAAAACCACAGAGTCCGTTTCACAGTCTGCCACATGGAGAACTCCGTGCACCCCCATCAGACTGCTCTGTGAGAGCTGGGGCGGGGGCGGGGGGGTCTTAACTTACCTGTAAACTCCTGGGCCCTGGAGTGGAGGAGCACTTGCTGTGTCTCTCACCCAGGGGTACAGAAAAGCCCTGACCCGTACCAGGACCAAAGGCCCGAGTGTCACACTAGTGCAGAGGCTGTGACATCATCCTGCCCAGCTGTCCAGCAGTCTGACATGTTTAACCAAAGGATTGAAGTTTGGGTGAGTTCAGAGGTGGGTTCAAATGCCACAGCCAATGAAACAGGGTGGGGAAATAGTTGGCGATAACCTCGGAAGACCCAGTCCCGGGAGTCCCCGGAGACTGCAGAGCTCGCTTGATCAAGGCTGCTTCCCGGGTTGCTGAGGTGGGAGTTACTGGGGAACCTTCTTGCGTCTTACTGGTTGCCAGACCCAGGCGAGGCCACGCCAGCTGCAGAATGCGAATCCTCAAATGGCCACCAGGTGGCGAGCCAGACCGCTCCACCTCGCGCTCCAGAGCCAGCAGGTGGCGTGTTTTGGCTACTCCAGGTGCCTGAAAAGAAAAGGCTTCAGGTGGGAGTGCCCGCTTGGCGAAGAGCAGCCACCCAGCCTTGGCCTCCGCTGTGGCTTCGCCTTCAGCTCTTGCAGTCAGCTGCGTTCCCGGGAAGGGGGAAGAGGTTCTCTCGACCTCTGCTCAGTGTCCTCTCGGAATATCTCCAGTACATGTTACCTCTGGAGTCATTTCCGTTCCCGGGGAGCCTGGGTGGGGTGGCTGGTGCCGGGAGCACTCCTTCCCTGTCTTGCTGGGGGAAGAAAAGGCCATTGCGAGGTATGAGTCTTGTTTTAGTAATGGCTCCAGGGCACTCAGGATTCTCCCAGGCCTCAAACTCCACAACCTGGGTTCAGCCTTTAGCCGCTGGTGCCCCCAACACACTTGTGGCTCCCCACTTACTTGGCTGGCTTACACGGGCTTTGTTTGCCTGGCACACTTTCCCCTCTGTGTTACACTGGACGCTTCTAGCTGGACTCTCCGCTCCCCAGTCCATCATCATGGCGTGGAAAGGGGAAATACAACACAGCCTCCTACATCCCTGAATCCCACCTGTCTTCTGGGCTCCAGCCTTAGCACCCCCCCCCCACAAGGATGCCTCCTGACCCCGCATTGCATTCCCCTCATCCCCCATTCGAGGTCAGCTCCAGCTTGCCAGCGGCCTATGCTCTCTCACTTGGCTCTCGTCTTCTGGGGGGCCATGTGTGCTCCCGGTGTGAGGGGCCCTGGCTTCAGTGTCTCTCCCCAAAGTCCCAAGCATCGAGTTTTAAGTGCAGCTGGCATTTGGTCATTTTAAAAGTTCTGGCTCAGTCTGGGCTCATAGCTCATTTGAGTGCAGTGTGCCAGAACCTGGAATACAGGCCTAAAGGTGTGAGCTTGGGATGCTCAGCATATAGGACCTGTTCTTCTCGTGCAGATGAATACACAGCCTTTCCCTAAGGAAGCAGAGCCCTTGAGATATATGCCATGACTTTGGGGTGATGCTGGGCCCACAGCGACCCCTGTGTCTCTAACCAGCTCTCTGGGATCCGGCATCCAACCAGGCAGGCAGGAGGCATACGGAGGGTGGGGCGGCCTGAGTAGCTTGGCGGTTGTCATGGTGACGGATGCTCACCTGTAGTCAATGAGAACTTAGAAGCTGATTTGAGCACAGGACAACAAAGAGCATGTGTCATGGATGCAAATTGTGGCTTCTTTTCATCCTCCTTCGGCTGCCCTGCTTTGAGACTTGCAATTTAGATCACAGAATAAAACCCTTTTAAGAGCCATAAATTCAAACGACAGGCCATTAAGGAGTCCCTCTGAGGTTTAAGCCCAGATTGGTATCTTCAAAAAGTAGTTGTAGAAAAACATAGAGGACAAAGAGAAAGGAAACAATACCCTTGGTATGCCACTGAACCAACGCGGATTTATTAAACAGTTATTACCTGCCTGGACAACTGAGGGTTTACCATGAGGACTGCATCCCCATGCCTCAGTTTCCCCCAGTGTGCTGGCTAGTTTTATGTCAACTTGGCACAGGCGATAGTCATCTGAAAAGAGAGAACCTCAATTGAGAGAATGCCCACATATCTGGCTACAGGCAAGCCTGTAGGGCATTTTCATAATTAGTGATCGACGGAGGAGGGCCCAGCCCATGTGGGTGGTGACATCTTTGGGCTGGTGGTCTTGGGTTCTATAAGGAAGCAGGCTGAGCAAGTCATGGAGAGCAGGCCAGTAAGCTTGGCCTCCATGGCCTCTGCATCAGCTCCCGCCTCCAGGTTCCTGTCTTGTTTGAGTTCCTGCCCTAACTTCCCTCAGTGATGGACTGTTACCTGGAAGTGTAAACTAAATAAATAAAACCTCCCCCCTCAGCCCCCCCAACTTGCTTTTGGCCATAGTGTTTCATCACAGCAATACTAACGGTGACGGGGACCTCAGTGCATGAGGCTGTTGCAGTGCCCCATGGGGTTTCACAGCAATACTAACGGTGACGGGGACCCCAGTGCATGAGGCTGTTGCAGTGCCCCATGGGGTTTCACAGCAATACTAACGGTGACGGGG
>NC_048596.1:2062500-2092500 GCF_003668045.3 Cricetulus griseus | reverse complement strand
ACGAGGGCCAAATGGTGGAAATGTCTGTCAAGAGAAAGAGGTAAATTAGAGAGACCAATGCACTGCTTCAAATCACTGAAAGGGAAATCAAATTGTGAATCTCGAGTGATGTGTATGAGTGGGCACATATGTGTGTGGGTGCAGGTGCCACGGCATGCAGGTGGAGGCCAGAGAACAACTTTCAGGAGTCAGCCCTGTTCTTCCACCATGTGTTCCAGGGAACCAACTGGAGCCAAGTTTCCAGGCTTGCATTGCAGCGCTTTCACCCATCTTGCTGGCCCCAACAGTTTTAACACAGATTAATTCTGTGGTTCTTAGGATAGAGGCCAGGTCCTCATGAAGCTAAAGCAAGTGTTCTACTACTGAGGCACGCCCCTGCCCAGTCCCATGAAAGTGAAACACTTAACAATCAACATTTATCTTTTTTGTTGTGGAAAAAGCATAATAAATGTAAATTTTTAATTATTGTCATAGCTTACCACAAAAGGATGGCATTACCAAAATTCAGCTCCATGAGACAAGACAGAATGGTCTTGGGGGCAGGGGATGTCCCCAGGGCCCCAGGAGGCTTCTGCTAGAAGTTGTACCTTGAATTGGGCAGAGGTCACACTGGCCTCCCAGAACAGTTAATCTTCATGCAGTTAAGATGTATTTGCTGTCTTCTGTGTGTGCAATCTATGTATCTTACAGTGAAAATATGAAAAACCACATATGAATCTGTTGCAGATAAAGCTTTAAAATGACAGTTGGGAAGTGGCGTCTTTATCTTCCCAAGCTCGCTCATGAATTCACTGCTCAGTTCCCCCAAATGAGCAGCTCTTGGCACCCCCACGAGCTGGTGGCGTCCATCCAGACCTCACCTGTCTGTGTTTTGTAGTGGCCTGTGAGTCTTTTGAATGACATGGTCAGTTCATTTGTGGTGTGCCATCCTGTGAGCTTTGGGGTCACTCTAGTTTCCTGTCCCTACTGTCCCCAGTGCAGGTGGCCATCATGGGCTGCTAAGGTCCTCCCACACCGATAGCTGACTGGGAAGCTCCCAGGCTGCCCCACTGCCATTTGGAAGTCTCATGTCTGATGTACAGACGTCTTCAGGGATTGCCACGTGCTTTCTCACACCCAAGTGCCTTGCTCCCCTCTGGGGGTTTTGCTGACAGCCTGGGGTCAGAGGAAATAGTGCGTATCCTGCCTTCTTCCAGTTCTTCGATTCTGTGAAGATCTGGAGCTGTGAATTCTAGAAGTTCAAGATGAAACCAGCTAAAGTGCATATCTGTAATCCTAGTGTTGAGAGGCAGAAGCAAGTGGATTGTCAGGAGTTCAAGGCCTGTGTGGGCTACAAAACACATACCAGGCTGGCTGTATGCAGAGTACAGGTCAGTTAGGGCTACGTAGCTGGATCCTGTCTTGAAACAAAACAGTAAATGAAGAACAGAAGTCAGCCTGTTTATTACTCAGCTCACATATATGAGGAGGGTGAACTGGAACTATCCCCCAACTGTCCCAGCAAGTGAGAGTTGTGTTCATGTGTGTGTGCACATGTGCCTGCCTGGCCCTGCTGTGCTTAAACAATAGACAACAGTCAATATAAATCCAATTGGACATAATGACCGGCTTTCTCTCCCCCTCGGAGACGGGGACAGTGATTTCTCAGACGCCTTTTAGTTACAGACAAGTTTCTGAACAACATAATTGGGTTTGGGTCGTGCAGCCTGCCCTGCTGGACTATTGATTGTTTGTGACCATCTCCTGCCCTGCAGATGTCTGGGTGTGCGGTCAGCATAACAAGTGGGTGAAGACAGCTTTGAGAAGGGGACATGGAGTCTCTGCATAGGAGTGACCGAGGTTGAGATCTGCCCAGAGTCTTTTGCAGCTGAGGATCACCAACTGGCACTCTCCTGCTGGTACCTTCCTTTAGGCACCAACAGTGTCAGACCTCAGCTGCTGTTAAGCCAGCATGATCCAGGAAGCAAAGCACTGGCTCTCACTGCCCCACATCAACCAGGACACAGTACCCTTCCTTTCTGGGTCTGCATCTTTGGGGTCAAAAATAGTCATGGGACCTTATAACTTTGTCTAATGGAAGTATAATGTGAATTACAGACACAAGCCAGGTAGAACTTTCTAGAAGTCACATTAAAAGGGGGAGGTGCAGAGCATGTAGTTCAGTTGTAGAGCCTAACATTAGTAAGGTATCGGGTTCAAGTCCGAGCATTGTGGAGAAAAACAACAAAAGGAAACTGGTGAAATTAGTTTTAAAAACATCTTGCTTAATGCAACTCTATCATTTATGAATGAGTAATATAAAAGTGATGAATTAATTTACAGTTTGTTTTTTTTTTACTAAGTCATTGAACTCTAGCATTTCATTTTTGTTTGTTTGTTTGTTTTATTCCCCGTGCACCTCAAGCTGCCCTCTTGTTATTTCAAGGGCTTCTCGGTCACAGCGGCAAGTCGCTCTGTTCTTGCCTGTGCAGGTGTGCCACAACTGTGGACAGGTTTACATTGCCCAGGGTCTCGCCAGCCTGTTCCATGCTGAGTCTATCTGCGGATACATGTGTCTGCTCTGTGGGCAGCACAGACTGAGTCCCGGGAAAGGCTCAGCAGATAGGTGCCATTTCCTCTGCCTTCAAGGAACAAGGCTGGTCTGGTGGGGGTTGGGGAAGATAGGCAAAAGCATGTCCAGATGGCTCTGGTAAGCAGTGTCACCTGCCAGACACTTTGGTGCAATATGCCCAGGCAGGGCTGTGCCGTCTGGTTTGACTTTTGCAGCCGAGTTGGGCTCTAGAGTGAGAATTTGTAAAGGGGGAGGGAAAGGAAAATGACAGGAATGATGATGGCTTCTGAGCATCGGGAGGGAGGCCAGTCTGATAGAGCAGAGGCTAGATACTGGCAGTGGGAGCACTGCAGATGACACTGAAAGCCAGCTAGAAGAAGAATTTACACCAGGTATTATGGAGCCATACCAAGCTCTCAATGGGAGTTCACTGCAGGAAAGCAGGTTCTGGCAGAGGGGCTGTATCTCTGTTGGGTTAGAGATGGCAGCTGTGCTAGGAGGCCAGTGGTACAGGAGGAGGTGACCCAGACGGAGGGAAAACATGAGCCATTCAACATGGCAGACACCAGGGTGGCAGGGTGACCCATTGCTTTGACAAGGAAACTATGAGCAGGAGATGGCACCCAAGACTTCGCCTCGGGCAGTGCTCCTCTGATGGAGGGAGGGCAGGAAGACATTCTTGGAAGGCAGGCAGCTCATCCCCCACCCAGAGTTGGGAAGGACAGGGTAAGCAGGGCAAGGTTTTAGCAAACACAGTTGGCAACTGCCGGGCCCTCAATCACTGAGTGGGCTTCCGGTCTACAGCAGCAGGATAGGACAAGTTTTCTAAGGCCAAACAAAGCAAGAGGGGTGAGAGCTAAAAGCAGAAGGAAGGAGATGGGTGCTCTGGGTTGGGGGAGTCCCAGACATAAGGAGAGGGAGCTGGAGTAGATACAGCAGCTTGGGGGGGGGTTGTGTGTGTGCATGGGGCCAGCTATCCAGTGAGTCAGCCTCAGATGGCGGCAAATGCCTTGCCTAAGTGACCAGGGAACTTGAGTCATTAGTGACATTTACAACTCTTACTCTGTTCATGGTAGCCTAAGGCTCTGGGAACAAAGCTTTGAACAGAACACAGGAGGCCCTGCTCTCACCGAGCCCGTGGTAAGGGGTGCAGAAACCAAACATTAGCCATCACTTTAGCAGTTTAGGGGCCTGTCAGCACAGTTCAGGTCACACGCATAAAGGTCAGGAAAGACATAATGCCTGTCCATCATTTTATTTCAACCTATCTGTGCTTTAATCTAAGACAGAAATGGTCAGGGTAGACAGACACTACAGAAAGGCACAGTGCTATGAAAAGGGTCCTGGGGTGGCCAGAAGCACAAGATTCAGAAATAGATAGAAGCCTAGGAGTCAGGAATACTCCTAGGCAAACAAGGAGTATACAGAGTATACAGAGTATACAGAGGCAAACAAGAGCCTGCAAGCCGAAGGCGTAGGTGGAAGGCCCAGGAAGTGACAGGGAGGCTGGCAAGCCCGAACTCCTCATGCTGGGATGTTGGGGTTTGTAGAGACCCCTGAAGCCACGTGAGAGCCCTGACAGCTGGTCTTAGAGTTGACAGTGACAGGTGATAGATTAAGATGGCCAGTCGTCAGGCCTGGAATTCCGACTTTGTCCCAAGAGAAGCCACTGAAAGAGGTTACACTGTGGCATAGCTGCCAGAGGTCACGGTGCTCTTTGGCTGGGTAAGGAGATGCACTGTGGGAAGCCTGGGCGGCGACACTGGGGTGACTGTGACAGCTTCTGGGAGAGTGGAGGAGGGAACAAACAGCCCAAGGGATATTGCGTGGCTCCTTTCAGATCTCAATTCTAGCAAATACCCTCAGACAGGTTAGTGATGCTATTAAAGTCACCAAGACCGGGAGACCCTGCTGCACAAAGAGGGTGGATTCGGTGATTAGATTATTTCGTTACAGCATCGGTGACTTAATTTCATTGGCCATCAGCTAGGCATCCTTCAAGCGAATTGACATTTGCTTTGCTGGTCCCTCTTAAAGTCAGAACAATTGATTTGGTTACATTTTATACACAAGAGTTTCTTTCCCGGTGTAAAGGCCTCAGAGAAAGCAGAAGGGTAAGAAACACACTCTTTTGAAGTTGTAGTCTATTTCTACTAAACCACTCTTAGAGTTGGTTTCATAAAACAAAACAAACACCCTCTAATTTAAATGGGACTGAGAATAGCTGAGACCTTCTGGTACCTTGGAAGGAAAGTGAAAGTGAAGTTGGCTACTGCTGGGAGTAAATAAACTCCTCCAAGCCAAGGAAGTTGATACTATTGTTTCCATCCACACGTGTGGGTCCTCTGTTGGGATATTCTATGGTTGTTGAGAACCAACTCCGGGAAGCTGCTCTTGGATTTCCACATGCTTCATGATACACTAACACCCTACCACCACCACCACCACCACACACACACACACACACACACACACACACACCACACACACACACACACACACACACAACACACACACTCACACAGACACACACACGCACACACACACACACACACACACACACACACACACGAACACGCGTGCACACACACAGGAATGAAATAAATAAAATATAAAGCAATTATTAAAAAATGTCTCCTAGAGATGGCATAATGTTGAAGTTATTTAAAAATATTTTTATGGTTGTGGTGCTGTGTCACTATGCTAATGAGTTGCGTGTAAGGTGTTTTCATACAAGGGTATAATGTGCTCGGAGCACATTCCCCCAGAGTGCACTGCCCTCTCCTTTCCCATACGTTCCTTCTCTCTTTCCTGTTCTTTCTTCTCCAAGACACTTCAGCTTCTACGTGGGCCCAGGTGGTCTCTATACTCTGTCTCTCCATGAGACCAGAGAATACAATCCCTAGAGCAACTAGCATAGCCAAATTATATAACAGTGGAGCTGATGCGTGCTCAGGAAAGCACTTACCGTGCTAGCATGAGTGCCTGAATTGGGATCTTCAGAAGCCACATAACAAGCTGGACACAGTGGCTCACACCTGTAACCTCAGCCCGTGAGATGGGAGGCGAAAGACAGCTGGATCCCAGAAGCCCCCAGACCACGGAGGCTGCTCCACGTGGCAAAGCTCCAGGCTGGTGAGAGACTGTCCCAAAGAGAGGTATAAGGTCCCTGAAGACTGGCTGACACTTGAGGTTGTTTTCCTGTCTCCTCAAACGCACAATGCGTGTACCCACCCCACACATATACCCACCCCCACACATGTACCCACCCCACAAATGTACTCATCCCCACACATGTACTCCTCCCCACACATGTATTCACCCCACACATGTACTCATCCCCACACATGTACTCATCCCACACATGTACTCACCCCCACACATGTACTCACCCCCACACATGTACCCACCCCACACATGTACTCATCCACACACATGTACTCATCCCCATACATGTACTCATCCCCACACATGTACTCATCCCCACACATGTACTCATCCCCATACATGCACCCACACCTGCACATCCACTCACACCCGCACACGCAAATGCAAGAGGAACATGACCGCCTACCAGCCGATAGCATTATCCTTCAGCTTGTAGTTTATCTATTTAAACAGCTAATTGTGTAGACCTTTCCGGATGATGAGAGAATCTCAATTTTAAATAGGCAAAGTTTATAACAGAAACAAAGGGAAAAACTCTACCCAAGAGTCCCTTGCCTTTGGCCAGATACTGACCTTCTTCTCGAGGGCCTGTTTTGTTCTCTGTCATTCCCATTAGTCTGGCTTGACCCAGCAAGGCCTGCCTGTCCCTGGGATATTTTCTCCCTGTGTGGCCTGTGCTCAGCACTGCTCGCTCTGCACAGAATGTCCTTACTGGCTATGCAGAGCCAATAGCTCTTTAGGTGGTGGCACTGTGGGGCTGTCTTCATAGACACACAGCTCAGTGAAACACCTTCGGCAGTTCCTAGCCCACTGCGGTCAAGGCTTGCTTCTTGCATCCATTCCTTTCCACGCTCAAACCTCACTCCATGCCCTCATCGTGCTGCCCTTCCTCCACAAAGACAGACTTCTTTGTACTTGACCCAACTGTTAGTGGTGTCTTGTGTGCTTTACTGATGCTGCTGGGGACTTTGGGGAGGACCCTCTGGACCCCTCTCCTTCATCCATCAGAACTTGCTCCTTCCTCTTCTTCTCATACTCAAGATGTTCTAAGCTGCTAGCAGAGGTGTGTGAGTCCAGGACATCATCTCTCCTGGTTACAATGTGCTTCTCAGTGAGTACCCTAGTTCATCCCCAAGAGTCCCTCTTACTGCAGAGGTTACACCCCCGAAATCCATGCCTTTCCCTCAAACTGTGACCCAAAATAATCCTTCCCCCCTTAAGCTCTCAGTATTTGGTCACAGTGATAAGAAAAGAAACTAATAGGAAAATAATAAGCTCTATATGTCGTCTCCTGCTGTTCACATGTGCCTCTGATAAAGTTCAATTTTATAAATTACGCATAGTAAGATATTAACAACATTAATTCATGACAAAATAGAAACATTAAGACAAATCATCATCAAGCATCATCCCGGAATGTCTTACTGCAGATACTCAGCCTTCTTATGACGAAGGGGGATGCTGCTCCAGAGAAGGGCCTGGTGGCTTCTCCGTGGCATATTTAAATCCAGGGCACCTCTGTTCTTGAACCCCGGGGCCATTGAACACACACACTAGGAAGCTGCCCCTGCCCATTTAATGACTGAGATATCTATTAGGTGGCTGACTATCCAGGGAACAGTGTGCACACATAAACAAGCTAGATAAAGAGATGACTCATGCCCCTGGCTAGATGGAACAACTTAGCCTAAGACTTCAACAAACTGCTCAAAATGGTGGACAAATGAAAACATGTGAGTTGTTTATTTCTGGAATTTTTCCATTGAATCTTTTCAGACTGCGGTTGGCCACAGATACTAAAACCACACAAGGGAAGCTTGGCATTTGGAGGGACCCCTGTATGTATTGTCATGGAAACTAAAATCAGCTCAGCCCTCATTTCCACAGAAAATGCTCTCCTATCCCTAGGCTTGTGTGTGTGAACCCCTGGTCTTCAGGTGATGGTTCTGATTTTGGAGGTTGTGGACGTTTTAGAAAATAGAGCTAGCTCTTCTGGTATATGCTGGGCCCCTGGGGGTGGGCTGAGGTTTCACAGCTTGGCCTCGCTCCCTGTCTGAACTCTACTTTCTGACTTGTACACACATAAGCAAGCACAAGCTCCCACTGCCATAGAGCTGACTCTGCCACCGGGAGATGGACTGTATACCTTCAAACCATGAGATGAAAGAGACACGCTGTCCTCCAAGTTGTTTCTTTTCATTTATTAGTCATGATATGAGAAAAGTGACCAATAGATTCCCACTGGAGCCTATACGGACTTTTCGGGGACATAGGGGGAGATCCTTCATGCTCAGGTCTCCATGTAAGTTCTGAGCAGGAACAGATGAGAAACTGAGGTACATACAAGTTCATTCATGTATATTGAAAAAGTATCCTAGCCAGGCTGCTCTCTGCAGCTTTAACTCAAGCCAGTAGATTTCAAATAATGTCTGATTTAAAAACCACTCTGTCCCAGTTGGCAATGTGCTTTACTGTCCCTAAGTCTTGAAATTTAATGGAAAGGCCAACCATGGTAGAACTTTTGTGACTATTTTCTTCCCATGTCCTGAGAAATGGAATGAGGTCAAATTCTATCATAACAGGCTAATTCTTCCTGGTTACCACTCCCTGCCCTTACCCAGGTTTCTATGAGAGAGGAGACAAGAGAGGCAGAAAGATCTAGAAAATGTGAAGCTTAGCAAGGAAAGGAGAGCGAGTGAATTTCAAGTCACTGATGAGAAAGGCTCAGAGAAATTGCTGTTAGTTACACATTGGTGTTTCTAAAGAGAAACCCAGAGCTCTTCACCGGGATAACAGGAAAGGTACCTTAAAGGCAAGACCCTACTCAACAAAGGCTCCAACTTGTAAACAAGCTAATTAACTTCAAAGGAGAGTGCCTAAGCCAAGACTGGGGGATTCCTGTTTCCAAAATAGCCATTTGGGCAACTGCTTTCGCATCTCTGAGCCATCTCCAGGGACAAAGAGACTACAACTGTGATGGGGGAAGTACTTCTGTATATGTTTATCTTATTGATTGTTTAATAAAGTTCTGTTTGGCCAATGAAACAGCAAGTTAGACAGGACTAGGAATCAAAGAGGATTCTGGGAAATGTAGTAGAGAGGTGGTGATCCAGGCAGGAAGTGACATAGCAAGGAGACTCATATTTGAGCAAGGAGAAACAGGAAGTTCCCTCTTTTCCCCTTCCTCCTCCAGCGCCTGATATGAGCCACCGGCAAGGAGGAACTCCAATAAGATAAGTCTTATAACATATATAGATTTATGATAATTAAGACTGAGCTAACAGATGAGGAATCCTAGTCATTGGCCAAGCAGCATTGTACCTAATACAAGTCTCTGTGTATTAATTTGGGCCCTAACTCGTGCGGGCAACTGGTGTAAAGCACACACATGGCAGTGGGGCTGGGTGGCTTTTGGCAGAAAGATTTATTGTAACACAACTGTGATAGAAGGGAGGGGTGGGGGCAAGATAGCATCCTGAACCAGCAGCATAATCTGTTAGTGTCATAACATGGTGCTGGTTTCTCAGGCATACAAAATGCAAGAGTGAAAGGACCCTGGAGGCTTGAAACAAGTTTCCAGAACACTTTCCGCCTCTCTTGTCTCCTCTCTCATAGAAACCTGGGTAAGGGCAGGGAGTGGTAACCAGGAAGAATTAGCCTGTTATGATAGAATTTGGCCTCATTCAATTTCTCAGGACATGGGAAGAACATAGATTCTTTGCCAGAATATAGTAACATGAGTGGTCTCCAGCCTATTTTCCAAAAGGGTTGCTGTTCCCTCCACTGTACTCATTCCTTTCAGCATTCTGGTCTTCCAGCACCCATCAGAGTGGCCCCTTAAGTTCTGCTTACAGGAGTCTAGGACTTGGCTAGTCTGGAGTTCCAAACTTGTTCACATTATTTCTGCAGAGTTCCAAGAGTTCAAGAATCACGTAGTCCGGTTTATCACAGAAATGACCCCACTTCTGGTACCAATTTTCTGTAGTATTTACATTACACATTACTGTGGTAGGACTCCTGACAAAAGCAACTGCAGAAAAGAAGTTTTGTTTGGTTCACAGTTGAAAGTCCATCATGGTGGCAGCATCATCAAGCAGTTGGTCTTGGTCATGGTGCACACAGATGGAAAAGAGAGACAGATGAATGCTGGTGCTCCATTTGGTTTCTTCTTTTAATTTAGTCTATGGTTCCAACCCGAGGGTCAGTATCGCTTGTGCTCAGGATAGATCATCCCTTCGTAGCTAAGAACCTCTCTAGAAACCTCACATATGCACCAAGGTGTTGTCACACATATAGCTAGGTGTCTCTAAATCCAGTTAAGTCGACAATGAAGACTAACCACAAGAAGGGAAGGCAGGGGCTGATTAGTGTAAGAGGCGGCTGTGGAGACTGGAAGACTCAGACATGTCTTCCCATGCCTGTCTCTGACGTCCATGAAGATGTCACACGCCACCTTACATGGCCATGTGTACTCTGTTTTAGAATTCACCTGAGATCAGCCTTACCTGTTAGAGGACACAGGGTGTTTCTTTATCATTTCCCTTCTCAACCATCTGCTGTCTCCCTGGATGAAATAAAAGTTTGCTGCCCACCCACTCTAACTCTGACCATCTTACTGCCACAGTGCTCTTGATCATACAAGTACTGTGGGCACTAAAAAAAAAGGCACAATATTGGGGTCCTGTTAATCAAGACAATGAACATTTACTTGTTTGCTTATTGTCATTGTTTTTTTTTTAATGTTTTTAAGGCAGAGTCCCACAAATTAGCAAGGGCTGTCACCAAACTCTTGATCCTCCTAATTCAGTCTCCCAAGTGTTGGGAGCTCAGGTTGTACCACCATACATGTTCTAGTTCAGTTTTTCTTTCTACATTTGATAATTATTCATTAAATTCATATTATATGTGGGATATCATTGGTAACCAGTAACCATTAGTAATTATAATCACAACATCCTGAATAAAACTGAGACGTTTAGAGCCTTGTGGCCATAAGAAAAAAATTAAAAGTTAATGCATTATTCATATATCTCAGCTCACATAATAGCTGAGGTGAAGGAATTAAATTTCAGAAACATCAAAGTAGTATACAATTTTGTTGGAAAGGAAGCAAGAACACTTCGAAGCTGTAAAAGCATATGCTGCCCTAGTCCCCTTGTCACCATGATAACCCACCCTGAAAAAGGCAACTTAAGGGTCTGTAGTTGTTGTTTTTTTACTCTTTGGGAAGCCTGCCACTCAGCTACCAAATAAATACACGTGGAGGTTTATTCTTTCTTATAAATGCCTGGCCTTAGCTTGGCTTTTTTCTAGCTAGCTTTTCTTAGCTTCACTCATCCATCTTTTGCCTCTGGCTTTTACCTTTCTCTATTTCTGTGTATCTTTTCTTTCCTTCTTAGTCCATGTCTGGCTGTGTAGCTGAGTAGCTGGCCCCTTCTTTTCTAGCTCCTAGATCTTGCTCCTCTCAGATTACTCCTCCTATTTATTCTCCCTGCCTGCCAGCCCTGCCTATCCTTTCTTCTTCCTTGCTATTGGCTGTTCAGCTCTTTATTAGACCAATCAGGTGTTTTAAATAGGCAAAGTTTCACAGTTTCACAGAGTTAAACAAATGCAACATAAAGGAATGCAACACATTTTTGGATCATTAAATAAATATCCACAGCATATGCAAACATAACACATCTTAAAATAATATTCTACAACAAAGATATGTTTGGCTCACCACTGTAGGTTATAGTTAGTCCACACTGTGGGGAAGTCAAGGCAGAAGGAACTTGAATCAGCTGTCCCATGCCATCCTCAATTAAGAGCAAAGAGCGTGAATCCGGGATCCCCTGCATAGGAATGGTGATACCCATTTTGGGTGACTCTTCCCACCTCAGGTAACAACACAACCAAGATAATCCTCATACACATACCCACAAGGCCAGTCAAATTTAGGTATTGTTTTTAATTGAGATTCTGTTCTGGAGTGACTTTACATTGTCTCAAGCTTACAAAAGTGACCAGCAGAGGACACAAATGTAAATTTTTTAACTGTTAAAGAGAAACATGTTTGCCTTTTTAAGCCAATGGAGTGGTTTTACATTTTCATAATATTTATATTCCAGTATAATAGCTTTATATATAATGCTAATATTTATAATATATGCCAAAATATTTTAATTTGTTATTAAAGAGATACCAGTTTAAAAGTGGGTGAGGCAGCTCGATTTTTTGTTTGTTTTTTTCGCGACAGGGATTCTCTGTGGCTTTGGAGACTGTACTGGAACTAGCTCTTGTAGACCAGGCTGGTTTTGAGCTCACAGAGATCAGACTGCTTCTGCCTCCCGAGTGCTGGGACTAAAGGCATGCACCACCACCACCACCACCACCACCACTGGGCTGCAGCTTGATTTTTTTTCTTTTTTTTTAAGATTTTATTTATTTAATATGTATACAACATTCTGCTGTCATATATATCTGTACACCAGAAAAAGGCACCAGATCTCATAACGGATGGTTGTGAACCACCATGTGGTTGCTAGGAATTGAACTCAGGACCTCTGGAAGAGCAGTCGGTGCTCTTAACCTCTGAGCCATCTCTCCAGCCCCTGATTTTTTTTTTTTTAAAGGTTTTCTTGGCCACTTTGGGTGGAGCTGGAGCTTGGCAGTTAAGAGCCTGTGTGGGTTCCCAGACCCCACATGATGGCTCACTAACTACAATCCCAGGAGATCTGATGCCCTCTTCTGGCCACCTATGGTACCACAGGTGTGTATGGCGCGCATACCTAAGTGTAGGCAAAAACACTCATGCAGAGAAAAAAATTAATGTTAAAAAAGAGATTATGAGGGGCATCCAAAATTTTGAAACCCCCGTGTAGGTCGAGTTCTGTGGGTCTGGAGTGCTCCCTGGAACCCCATTTCTCCAGTTAGCTGGGCTGGAGTTTTGTGTTGTTTCTTGCCTGCCACCCCCACCCCTCCCCTCCCACACCACCACCACCATTATGAAGTGACTACTTTATGAATACCTGAATGGGAAGACTTGATCTCCTCTGGTCAAGAATGTCTCTTCAGAATCTACCACGGTGCTGGTGTTGGCGCCACTCAACTGGCTGAATGGATGGCGGTGCTCTGTGTGCGCCACACACTGTGCTGGGGGCTGTTATTCAGACATCCCACAGCACTAATCCTCACTACCACCAAGCAGGAGGTTCAGTGGGTATTCTCATTTCAGAGCTGGGAGAAACAAGGTGGGGCAGGCCTATATAACCAGTCATATTTCAGCCATCAAGGAAATACCAGATTGGGGTCCTAGCCATCTGGTGAGAGTGCCCAGAAGACCCAGAGCCAACACGCTGGGGCGCTCCATAAATTCCATCCCTCCACAATTCAGTTCTCTGCCATCTGCTTTCTCCTCCTGAGTTGTGTCTCCGTCTCCCTCCTGTTTAATATTTAAGTTTCACACATTCTGAGATTTTTCAGAGACCCGTGTCACTGACCTACTTTTCCCATCCACACATCTTTTATCATGGGGGGGGAGGGTAACAGTGGGAAGCGCAGGGGGTCTCTCTCCAAAGGAAAGAGAAGTGGAGAGTAGAGAGGACCACACATCACAAGGTTGCTCCAAGCAGGCTCCTGCTGACAACAGATGAGCATTAACAAAACAAGGCCAGACTCTGCTGAGAGCCTGCCACAGAAACCGGGATGCTAAGTGGCCAAAAACACAGTTCTCATCCTCTGGCCTCACAGAAGGGCATCAGAAACCACTCCGCCCCGTGTGTGTGTGTGTGTGTGTGTGTGTGTGTGTGTGTGTGTGTGTGTGTGTGTGTGTTGAGATATAGCCTGCAGAGCAGGTCCGTTGTTCAGGGGCTCTGCCACTTTAGTCCCAGTTCTGCCATAGCACAGAAGGCAGAAAGCTCCCTTACCAAGGGGTCTTGTACGCTTTGCCACGCACCCTCCTAGTTCCAGGCTCTCCCGCCCACCCACAGGTGCTCTTGGTGGCCCCAGAGTCCCAAACTGGCTGCCCCGCCTTCTTAAGCAAGGTCTCAACTCCGCAGGACTCCGTTTGCCTTCATGCCCTTTGTCCCCCCTTTCCTTTTTTTCCATAGCACCCGAAGGTCAGAGCTGTATCTCCCCCCCCCCCGCCCAAGTTGCACTCTGACCCCGGGGTGCACCCCACAGCCTTCATGTCATCTTGGGCCATTGTATGGACATGGTGGCGCCCGTTTATGGATATGGTGGCTCAAAGACCACACACTTTCTCCCGGGCTCTCCTGGGGATAAAGAACGCCCGAGTCACCTGCAACCCCTTGGCCTTGACACTTTCGCCAGGACCCTTGACTCCTTGTTCTGGGCTCCTGACACTGCTCCGGAGCCCCTGCAGCTCCCTTCTCGACTCCCCTCCCCACTCTTTCCCGGCACAGGTCCCCAGGGTCCGCCAGGGTGGGCGCGTGACGGAAGTCCAGGCTGGGGACCAGAGGCGGCTCTGGGTGGGCGGAGGCCAGCGTCCCAGCGTCCCAGCCCCCCGCCCCCGCTCCGCGCTGTCCGTGACGTCAGAGCCGGACTGGGTAAACTGAGCAGGGCGCTGGGGCGCAGGGGCAGAGAAGGCGACTTGGAGCCGCGGGGACGCCCAGACTGAGACCCGGGCAGTGCATCCCCAGAACCCAGCAGGCATTGGCAGGTGACCGGGAGGTACGCGAGGCGGAGGAGGGCAGAGACCCCTCGGGGATCCTCTAAGGCAGTGGGCAGGGTCCGGGCATCCCAGGACCCTGGGCGCGGCGGGGAGGGGCAGTGTCCCTGGGTCCCAGGTCTGGTCCCCGACGGCTCTGGAGGAGCTCCTAGGGACGTTATCCGCACTGAGCGGAGCGGCGCTCCCTGTCGTCCCGGGCTGGTGGACGCGATTCCGTGTGCTTCGGGTGGCGCGGGACTCCTGGCTGTCCCAGCCACTGACCGCACCCGCACCTGCAGCACAGTAGAGCCATGGCCCTGGGCGAGCTGGCTCTGCTGCGATGGCTGCGGGACACCCGCCACTCGCGCAAGCTGATCCTGTTCATCGTGTTCCTCGCGCTGCTGCTGGACAACATGCTGCTCACCGTCGTGGGTGAGTATGGCCCGCGCGTCCCAGCTGTCCGATCTCCGGCATCCTCATCCGTGACATTGGGTCTCTAGCACCTCATCCTCAGCAACTCTGTCCCTGGGTCCCCAACACCTTGTCCTCATTATCTAGCCCTGGGTCCCCTGTACCCCCCGGCCCTGGTCTTGGTCCAGGCACCTCGACCCTGGCAACCTGTTCGCACCTCATATGCCCCAGTTTATCTGAGCAGCTCTGCCCTCACAAAAAGTTGAAGAAAGCGTTGAACAAAACAAAACAAAAACCCAACCTTGAATACTAGCCTGCCACGCCCCTGCTCCTGGAAGCTGCGCTTGTGGCTTCTCTTTCCTGGAGGTCAGGTCAGAACCCGTGACATCCGATAAGCACCAGAAGTTGTGTTTCCTCCTGATAATTGCCTGCTTCCCTTTGCCCACTTTCACTGCGATGAAGAAGATTTCTGTCAAAGTGGAGCAATGCAGAGTTGCCTGCCGCCCTCTTAGGACAATTGCTAGGCTACTGAAAGGTGGGTTAATAGTTGGTGGACGACTGAATGAGCAGGTCGCCATCTAGCTCTGAAGAAAAGCAAGTGACATTTAAGTGTATTTTATCTGAGGGTTCCTTGTGGTGGAGGCAGGACTCGGTGAGAGTGTGACTGCGAAGGTGCTGGTCAGATACTTTCTCCTAAAATGACAGGTTCAGACCAAATGGTTCAAAACCAAGGCCTCTTAGTTCCTCAAACAGACTAAGGCCAGCCTGGGCTACATGTGACCCTATCTTAAAACAAAAAAGAAAATAAAAAAACCCCAAATACACAACAAACAAGAAAAAAAAGCTGAAAGTCAAGGTGTTTTACTTTAGGGTTAGAGTGGTGAAAGACCTAATGCTCTTTTTGAAAACCTAGTTTCAACGAAACAGAAAAATTTGGTTTTCATTCAGACTCTCAGGTGGTGAGTCATTTCCTCCCCACTCCCCACCACCGCTTGCAGAGTCTGAGAGGCTCTGTTGTTTCCAGCTCAGGAGAGTCCACTGTGGGATTCATAGGGAGCCAGGGGCTCAGCTGGCCTCTGTCTTCAGTGGCCCATGTTCCTGGTGTGCCCAGAGCTTGTAGCATGTTAAGCACTTTTGCTTTTTTGACAATAGAAGCCTAAGGGATTCTCAGTGAAGGCCTTGGAAACCTGCAACTGCTCCAGCGGCGCAGTTGATCTGTTGAGAATGTCCAGTATATCACGCCTGCAAGGGCTGGTTTTTCCCCCACCCCCACAGTGCATAATGAATTTAGATGTCCATTTCCTTGCTTCATCTGTTTTGAAGTCTGTGGAAGCTCTCTGACCCCAGGTTAGCACTGACTTTCTTTGGACAGGGTTTTGCCTGTTCAGCATATTCCTTTGAAGGAATTCTGTAATGAGAAACCCCTACAAACTATAGACATCTCTGTGGCCAGGCATACGGATGCAGCTGCCACCCCGTGGGCATGTTGGAACCCTCAGATTTGCTATCTATCATCCATCCATCTATCTATGTATGTATCTATCTATCTATCCATCTATCTATCTATCTAATCTCTCAGACTAAGCAATATGAAACTGTTCCATGCATGTCGTCTGAACATGGTTCCCTCTTCTGGGGCACATGGTCCACTTTTCTGGGTTTCATTTGTCTTTTCATAGGACATTAATTCTTATGGCCTTTGTCTCAGAAAAGGTTCTGATGTGATAATTAATTCTCTCCCCGTCATGGTCCCTAGTTCCCATCATACCCAGTTACCTGTACAGCATCGAGCATGAGAAAAATACTACAGAAATCCAGACCACCAAGGCAGCACTCACAGCCTCCACCTCAGGAAGCTTCCAGGGCATATTCTCTTACTATGACAACGCTACCATTCCCATCACTGGAAATGTCACCAGAAATGCCTCCAGGGGCTTCCCAGGGGAGCAGCCATACAAGGCCACCACACAGCACATAGTGACCAACACCTCCACTGTCCCTTCGGACTGTCCAAGCAAAGACAAAGACCTCCTGAATGAAAACGTGCAAGTTGGGCTGCTGTTTGCCTCCAAAGCCACTGTCCAGCTCCTTACCAACCCATTCATCGGACTGCTGACCAACAGGTAAGCCACACGTGTACCTCGGGGTGAAGCCTGTGAGGGTACCCGCTTCTACTTCACCTCCCTGCAGCCTGCTGCTTGCTCATCTGTCAGAATGTGGAGAATTGGTGGATGGTGGGTCAGAGAAACCAAACACCTGAGCCTGGTGTCTTCATCTTCAGTAAGCAGAGCTCCATATTTACTTACCTATCCTCCTTCTGTTGCCTTAAAGGTACTAATATAGGAAACGTGACAGAAGGAAGAAAGCATGGGCTCTTCTAAGTGCACAGTTCACATCTTCACAGATGCTCGTGGGTAGCAGAGGCTCTTCAGTGATCATAGCCATCATGGTCACATGGCTCCCCACCTCTGAGACTGATTAGAAAAAACTAAGGTTAGGGCTGGGGCTGTAGCTCAGCAGGTAGAGTGCTAGCCTGGTATACATGGAACCCGAGGTTCAACCTTCAGTACTGCATGGTAACCCGTGATGGTCATCCCAGCATTCAGGAGGGGGAGGCAGGAGAAAAGTAAGTCCTAGGTCATCCTTGGCTACATAGCATGTTTAAGGCCAGCCCGAGCTACATGTGACCCCTACCTCAAAACAAAACAACAACGGAAAGCAAAAACAAACACACAACAAACAGAAAAGAAAGCTGAAAGCCAGGGTGCATTATTTTAGGACTACCATGATGAAAGATCTAACCCTGTTCAGATGACGTGTGGGAGAGACCAACGGCCTGCCTCATGGGTTAAACCTGAGCTGACGTGGAAATTCTGGGATAGGTTCTCTCCCTGCTGTCGGTCACTCCATTTTGTCCCTCATACTGTAAGGGAAGAGAACCCAAGCCACTGAAGTTGGTTTTGAGTTAACCTAGAAGGTAAGAATTGTTTGGAATGCATTGTTGGCAGCCATCCAGCAAGTGTCCTTCTCCGGCCAAGGTGGCCTGGTTCTCTCTTGGAGACTCGGAACCCAGGATACTGGCATCCTGAAGATGTCAGCTGTGAGGAGGGAGAGCTAGTGGAGTTAGGTTGTAATTCCATTATTTGGGAGACCGATCTAGGAGGACTGCCTTGAGACAAAGGCCAGTCTAGGCTACATAACAAATAGTAGTCTAGCCTCAGCTACATATGCAAGATTTCTGTCTTGTTTTTTACAGTGATGGAGAGGGGAGTGACCATCATTTCAGGCCCATAGCTGTAACACAGACTAGAAAAGGCAAGGACAGGAGCTTGGAGGATAGTGTGATCCTAAGAAGGAGGGGCAGGGCAGAGGTCAGGAAGGGGTCCCTAGGTGCAGCTACCAGGTCTCAAGTGCTAGACCAGAGACACAGGCAGTAACTCTGGGAGCAGTGAGTTATTTCAGATCCCAGAGCCACACAATGAAGAATTTGTGAGCCAAGCAGCAAGGAGCAAGTGTTCAGATAGTTTGTGGGGTACGGTGTAAAGTGAAAATGTGGGCCCTGTGTTCAAATGTTACGCAGCATTGAAGATAGCAACTATATCGGAGAACTAAGGAAAGCCCCAATAAGAGCAGAGCCCTGTGCTTCTCCGGGGTTCAAGGTTTGTGAGCTGAGAAGGCCTGAGGTGACCTCAGAGGATCAGAGAAGGTATGACAGCTCTTGCTGTCCCTCAGCACCAGCTTCTGGCTGAGGAACTCACAGGGAGAGACAGAGAGCTCGATTCCTGTTGCAGGGTGTTATTGTGGACTGGGTACTACCACCACCAAGCCTGTGTTAACCACCCAGGCTCCAGCAAGCCCTCCTGTCCTCCAAGCAATACTGCATGGCTTCCATACACAGTGTGCTAAGCCATTGAACCCGGGCATGATTGAGTGAGCACCACCGAGAAGCCCCGTTATGGAGGTGACACTCTGCCCCTCCTCTGTTCTCCAGGACAAAACCAAACAAAGCTCGGGAGTCACGCGCAGGCTTGTTTCTTTTCTTTTTCAAGACTAAGAGCACTTCTTTAAATGCATCTGGTATAATTACAGAAAAACGGCTCAGGGTTTTGTGTTCTGACAGAGCAAACAGCTCGAATGCTACATGGGAAAATTGAGGACATTATCGTAATGATGCCCTGCCAATCACTTAGGTGGGAACATGACTAGGCACTGGGTAATGCTTAGCCAACTTGCTGAAGTGAGGCGAATATTCCAATCTTGCAAGTGGGAGTCACGAACAAACCGCTTTCAAAATCCTAATATTGTTTTTAATGTTTTACTTATGTCTTTGAGAAGCAGCTTGTTTAAGCCAGTGAGACTCTCCCCTCTTAAACATCCCCTAAAGCTGAAGTTCTTGACCTATGGGTCGTGACCCCAGGGTCAAGCAACTCTTTCACAGTGGATCAAAAACCCAGATATTTACATTACAGTTCATAACAGTAGCAATGTTATAGTTATGAAGTAGCAGCAAAATAATTTTATAGTTGGGGGGTCACCACAACACGAGGGACTGTATTAAAGGGTTGAGGCATTAGGAAGGTTGAGAACCACTGCCCTAAAGCTTTAAGGTTGAAGCTACTTAGATTTGTGTCTCAGGCTGTCTTCCAAGAAATCCCAATTTTGCTTTGAGTGTGTGAATTGTAGCCTAATCTTATGGTGAGCAGTCCATTTTGGAAATGAGATAGAGCAAACCCCAAACTGTTTGTCCTGGCTATTCATTACTTTGAAACACATTTTTTTGTTTTGTTTTGTTTTTTATTCTGGTGCTGCCTGGGAACGCAGAAATGCAAACATTTTTATATTGACTGATACAGAGCAATCAGGTGAACTCTGTTATCCCTTCAAAATGGCTCTGTTCCGGGCCATTGTTCAGATGGCAACTAACATAGAAGGGCAAGTTCGTCGGCATAGCTCTCCCAGTCGCCCTGGGAGGCACTGCAAACAGTCTTGATGTAATTTGTTCCAATCCCGCTTCCACTTACCAACAAGAGGTATGACTCACATTTTCAGTGTTGTAAACAAATGTGTTTAAAACAGCGTTTTAAAATTGACAGACATGTTTCTGATTGAAGAGTTATGTATAACTCACATTCTGTGTTGTAAACACCAATGCCTAAATGGCAGTGCATGGTGCCTACATTCCTGGTTACAAAGCCATAAAAACACCTTGCTGGCTTTACCGGGCCTCTGTTCCAGTCCTAGAATTTTAGAGGTAAAGTGAGCTTATGGCACAGGAAAAACTAATACCACACAACTGCAGTGTGACAGAGCAGACACACTTGTCTCTAAGCTGGCTTCCTGCCCCTCCAGTTCTTTCTGGCTCCATATGATACAGTTTGTCTAAAATTGTTACTCTCACCATCTCCTTGGGCCCTTTCTGGGCCAAGATGAATGGGTAAAGGCATACTTTTTAATCTTAAGTGTTCACTTAAGAGGAGCCCACTGTGAGTCCAGACACTCTGCATCACACAGTATCCACTCCCATTTTGGTATTTGCGACCAAGGTGGTGTCAGCATAGTGGCTTTCCTGTGGTAACACACATGATAGGCTGTTTGTCTGTTGTTTGAAATATTGGGATACTATTTCATACTGGATTTTGAGAACACAACATGACCATTTTGGGCAAGCCTTGGCTGCACACTTTTCTTGTTTTATTTATACTTGGGCTATTGTGTACTTGCAGCCACTGTGTGACAGGTCAGAGAAGGAAGGACACTTGACTTTTGGAATATGTACTTACTTTTCACGTATCCAGTAACAAGTTCTAATGTCTCGGGGGTTTGGCACATTTCCCTAAATGGAGGCTCATGGGATTTGTTTTGTAATTCTAGTTGAACTGTTCATTCCATAATGGTAACTGTATCTCAAAGGAGACAGCAGGATCCTACTAGTGACCCCGTCATCATTTGAACTAATAATTGATTTTTATGTACATAAAAATACATAAAAATCATGTGTGGCAAAGGGGTCGAGACCATAATGGGGCAAACCCACAGAGACAGCTGACCTGAGCTAGTGGGAGCTCACCGACTCTGGACTGACAGCTGGGGAATCTGCGTGGGACTCTGAACCAGGCCCCCCAATGCAGATGACAGTGGGAGGCTTCGGCAGTTTGTGGGGCACTGGCAGTGAGACCAAGAGCGATGCCTAATGCATGAGCTGGCTTTTCTGGATCCCCTTTCCTATGGAGAGATACCTTGCTCAGCCTAGACATGAGGGAGGGGAGATCCCTGGTCCTGCCTCAGGGTGGTGACGGGACAGAACTCATTGACTCCCATCAGAGTCCTTACCCTCTCTGAGGAGCAGATGAGGGGAAGGTGTGGAGAGCAGGGGGAGGGGATGGAGGGGGCGCTGGGATTAGTATGTAAAGAAAAGAAAAATAAAATCAACAAAAGGCGTGTATGTGTATAAAAGGAATGCTCTAGAAAGACAACATGAAAACACTGGTACCTTCCTCTCTCATAAATCAGGCAACAGTGGGCTCTGTCTGCCCCTCTCTCCTCCCCTCTCCTTTTTAGTGAAAAGGTTAAAGTTCAGATGCTAAGCTACACCCCCAGTCCAGGACGTAGTTGCTATGTCTTGACTTCTTCGGTTCCCACTTTAAATAGTAGTTGCATCTTTGGAACCAAGTGCTCCTTCAAAGCCAGCAAACGGCCTGGGAGCAGTCACCACATCACTGGGAGCCGCCTCCCTTCACTTCCTTCTGAGCCTGTCGTTGTCTGGGTGGTCTGCTTTTGATCAAGCCAGTGCCAGTGGCTTAATTTATTTCCATAGTTACCCAGTATATTTGAAAGCAGTTATTTCTTCCTTGCAGACCTTAGCTAACATCTGAATGACAGGCAGGAAGCCACAGGGCATAAAAGCTTTCTGAAATCTTCTTGGGTTATTTTTTTTTCCTCCAGTTTCAGCCGCTTGGTCTGAAGTAGGCTTTGTAGAAAGAAGCAGTGACCTTTTCAGATCATCTGCAGACAGGGAAACCAGCTGTTTGGGAAAGGGATCTCCCGTCCTAGACATCACTGGGATGGGTAAGGGTGGAACACTGGGCTCACGATGGGCTTCTCACACTGAAGCCAGAAGGAACCAGGAACAGAATTAGAGCGTTCTGCTGCTTGAGCACTGGGACTCAAACCCAGGCAGGTGTGTGGTCCACACAGGTCCCTGCATACAAACAGTCGGAACTCCAGCAGACCCAAGGGCTGGGCTTAAGAATTTCATTTCCTAAATGCTGAACCAACTTCCTGTAATAGCTGAGTGAATTTAAGATATTACTGTTTCTTGACATTCATTTCCTGTTGTACCTTTTAGGGGTGTACAGACATTATTGAAAAGGAGACCGTGCCTCTGCGGGTGACAGGTCACCTTCTACAGGGTCCTTATTTATATCCTTCTTCTCTGTCATTTACTATGATTGAAGGGATGATACTGTGGTCTCGGGGAGCTGAGAAGAGAGTCTGTGTTAGTCTGGTAAAAAGGAACAATTAGCATTATAGAAGAATTAATTGTCAGAGGGCATGTTGGTTAGTTTTTATCAATTTGATGCAAACTAGGCTTACCTTGGAAAGGGGGACCTCTGCGAAATTGTCCCCATCAGACTGGCCTATATGTAGGCAAGTCTTTGGGGGCATTTCCTTGACAAATGATTGATGTGGGAGGGCCTAGGATCGTGCCACCTCTGGTCCTGGGTTTTATGAGAAAGCAGGTTGAGCAAGCCATGGGCAGCAAGTCAGTAAGCATTATTCCTTCGTGGTTCCTGCTTCTGCTCCTGCCTGAGTTCTTGTCCTGATTTCCCTCAGTGATTGAGACATGTAAGCCAAATGAACGCTTTCCTCCCCAAGCTGCGTTTGATCACGGTGTTCTTCTAAACACTAGAAAGCAAATGAGGGCATGGGGTTTCTCCACTCGTTAGGTTTTTTTTTTGTTTTGTTTTTTGTTTTTTCAGCCAGTATAACATCTATTGTTGTAGATGTCTTCTGAGGGAGTCAATATATGATTTTTTGGTCACATTCAAATTGGATCAATTGTTCCTGGTACTGTGTAGAGAATTTCTGTGGTCCAGCATGACTCACAAGGGGGGAGGGTGATAAGGATTTAAGGTTTGCTGAATCAGATCTAGCTTTGCTAATAATACTTTAATTGAGATGGCCTTGGGTTGAGACAAGAGAGAAAACTCAGCCAGTGATGACTCATGTCACTTGAGTCCCTGTCCATTTCAGAGCCGTTGTGGGGAAGGAGGAAGGTTGTTGTGGCCCTTCACTGCTCAAGGCCCCCAGCACAGGACATCTCTTCAGAGAGCTAAGAGAATCTGACTGAGGGTGGCATCCGACCAGGTGCCCATTCAATCTTCTTAACTTGGGGCTGAGCACCCGTGTTGCCAAGGTGACTGCTTGACCATTCTGTTTGCAGCTTGGCCATTGTAGCGTGTGGAGCACATGTGTGTTGGGCTAAGTAAAGAGAGCACCCTAAGCCCAGGTGTGTGCATAGCTTTTGGAGTGGACAGATAGTTGGCTTTTGTGGTTCCCTCCAGCTTGGTCATTCTGTCATCCACTACTTGTTTTGTTAGAATCCCAAAGGATTTGCTAAAAACAAACATCACAATAGCTCTGAGCTTGGTGAAAAGACCCAGGTCTAGGCACACAGCCCTGAGGTTTGTAATGAGATCCTGTGCCCTCTGTCCCGTCAGGCATTGGATTCACTGTCCTGGGATTTGCATGCACAGCTGTGAGGCTGTCAGCAGCAGTGACATGTGCTCCATGTTGTTGCCTGGCGTCCTGAGGAGTTTCTTTACCAAAATTGCACTCAGGTGGAGTCGGGGTTCTTGACTTTGACACAGAAAGGAATTTCAGGATGAAGCAGAGTTAGAATTTATTAAGAAGAATTCAAAGCAGATTTAAGCTTAATAGAAAGAGTGGTAGTGATGGGGGTGAGGGTAGAATCCCAGAGAGACACCCAGCTGTCTTTACAATAATAGCCTTAGGCACAGTTTTAGTAGGTTCTTAAACCGTCAAGAGGTTGCTTAGGAGCTTAAGCGCTAACACAGTATCTCAGGTACCCTGGGTAGGGAGGGTGTCAGCTGACAGGAAAACTGTAGCTCACTAGTGTTGCACAGAAAGGTAAGATGTTTTTACCGAAAACAAAACAAGTTTCTAGGTGTGTGTGTGTGTGTGTGTGTGTGTGTGTGTGTGTGTGTATGGTGTGTGTGTGTGTGTGTGTGTGTGTGTGTGTGTGTGTGTGTGTGAGTGTGTGGTGTGTGTGTGTATATATGTGTGTGTATGTATGTGTATGTGTGTGGTGTGTGTGTATATATGTGTGTGTGTGTGGTGTGTGTATATATGTATGTGTGTGTGTGTGTGTGTGTGTGTGAGTGTGTGTGTGTGGTGTGTGTGTGTATATATATGTATATATGTATGTGTGTGTATGGTGTGTGTGTGTGAGTGTGTGTGTGTGGTGTGTGTGTATATATATGTGTGTGTGTGTGGTGTGTGTGTATATATGCATGTGTGTGTATGGTGTGTGTGTGTGTGAGTGTGTGTGTGTGAGTGTGTGTGTGGTGTGTGTGTGAGTGTGTGTATATGTGTGTGTGTGTGGTGTGTGTGTATATATGTATGTGTGTGTATGGTGTGTGTGTGTGGTGTGTGTGTGAGTGTGTGTGTGTGAGTGTGTGTGTGGTGTGTGAGTGTGTGTATATATGTGTGTGTGTGTGGTGTGTGTATATATGTGTGTGTGTGTGGTGTGTGTATATATGTGTATGTGTGTATGGTGTGTGTGTGGTGTGTATGGTGTGTGTGTGAGAATGTGTGGTGTGTGTGTGTGTGGTGTGTATGGTGTGTGTGTGAGAATGTGTGGTGTGTGTGTGTGTGTGTGTGTGTGTGTGTGTGTGTGTGCACACAGTTCCCAGACGATGTCAGGCTCATGTCTGGAAAAGAGGAGTCAGGACACTGCTACTTTAACATTCTTGTTTGTGATCCCTTTATATAAAAAGAGCATCTTCTCCATGTTAGCAACCTTCAGGGCAGATGTTAATTGACTCTCAGCTGCTGAGAGAGTTCACTGCAACTCTGCAATTAAGGACTCTTTCCCCTTCCCATGTCTCATGTCTTCCTGCCCTGCCTCAGTATACCCACCACCTCAGATGTGGTCCTGTTTCCTCCCCCAGTGTCCCTGAGCTGCAGTGTTGGCCACCTGAAAAGTAGGTATATAAACCAGCTACCTTGAAGAACGAAGTGAGAACCTTGGGCCATCAGATTGCTGGGCCCTGGGTACAGTCACCAGAAGAAGGTCCCATCCCTCAGCAGGTGTTCTCTGAAAGGTGACCAGGACAACTGGATAGACTGTAGACTAGGTATGATGTCACTAGAGGTACAAGGGCTACACAAAAAGGGCTGTTTTGTCCTGAAACTACCAAGAGCTTCTGCCTGTAATCGGCAGAGGGATCACAGATGTCTTAAGGGGTTGCAGGGATGCTCCTGGGGGCCCAAGGGCTCCATGAAGAGACAGGTAGCTCCTAGGAGCTCACTGGCAGGTCACCTTAGCAGAGATGGTGAGCACTATGTTTTGTGAGAGACTCTGTCTCAAGGGAATACAGCAAAAAATAATAGAATTGGACACTTGGCATCTTCCTCTGGGCCCTCTGTGGGTGTGTGCACATGTGTATATGTGCACACACATGTGTACACATACACACATGTGTCCACACACATGTGCACATGTACACAATCTATGACAAAAGAATTGTTGAAAAGATCCCACTCAAAACCACATCTATGACCTCTGGCTACCCAATGAAGTTGCCAAATTTACAAGGAAATACCCTGACCTGGAGGGTATAGCCCAAGAACAGTTAGCCCTAATGACATTTGACAAGTCACCTTTTCATGTCCTCGTTTCCCCATCTGTGAAATGAGGCAGTGGTCAGCCACTCTTAGGAAGCCATGTGGGCTAGCTGTGTGACTGCTTGTGGGGCTGGGTATCAAGCCTTCACAAGGAGGTACTGAGGGGACACTTTGAGTGATGGTCTGGACTAGAAGGCACTTTGAATGCAGGCCTGGACATGACTTGCTCATGTTTGGCTTTCTTATTTCTGGGGTTAGTTTGTTCCCTTTTCAGGTCCCTGGGATTCCAGGTTGGAGGGAGAAGAGGCCTGGGGAGCTGTGAGCTTCCCTAGGTAGGGGGAACCAGCCACAGGACAGTAGCTTAGGCAGGGTTGTTGTTACCTCCAGGACAGAGGTTCTTGGTAGCTGCTGCCATGCTCCTGCCCACACAGGAGAGGAAAGGGGAAAATGGAACAGAGTGGAGGGGAGAGGCTGGAGAGATGGCTCAGTCAGTAAAGCGCTTGCCTTTTGAGCATGAGGACCTGAGTTTGGTCCCTAGACCAATGTACAAATGCTTGGCCTGGTGACATGAAGCTGTAATCCCAGTGCTGGGGGAGCAGGTCCAGGGGAATGGACCCTGGGGGCTTGCTGATCAGCAAGTCTAGCCTACCTGAGGAGCTCCTGGGAAGTAGGAGATATTTCAAAGGAGGTAGATGGCATTCTCATGGATGACACTAGAGGTTGACTTCTGACTCACATCACACACACACACACACACACACACACACACACACACACACACACACACACACACATGAATGAGGAGCAAATGAAGTTTCTGAAGACTTTTCTGTTTCAGGTTCCCTGGTAGACAGTTACACATGGACACCTTTCTGTATTCAGGTTCAGGGTGATAGCCTTTTCTCTCCATGGAAACCAAAGGAGACTTGTCTGGGGTGGGGGTGGGGGATATGTACCTAAGCAGACATATTACACCTTCCTGATACAATGTGTCCTGGTGCCAGGATCCTCAGTGAACATTGGTCCTACCAAGCAACTTGGACTTAAGACTTTTTGCATGAGACCGGTGGCCTTTCTAGGCCAGTTTCAATGTGGTCAGCAGGAAGACAAACCTTAGCATCTGATTTCTGATGCCTCTGTTTCTCTTGCCAGGTGGCTCACTTGATGGGCTTTTATCAAAGAGGCAGAGGTGCCCGGCATCTGCTTTGACCGACAGTTGTCCCTTTGGAGAAGTTCTTGTAAAGTCTACACTAATGATAATAATAACAACGATGACAGAAATAGGCTCTCCGTCTTTTAGATGTGTTTGGGTTTACTTGCCAATATTGTGTTAACATTTATTCCAGAGAAATTTCCATCCAGAGTGGCAGCCCATAAGTGTATTCATATTCTAAGACTGTCAAACACAGAAAGGTCACGTAGGAAACACTGAGTATATGAATTTTCAGACAAGTCGACAGACCACTTATCCAGCTGATCCCAAACGGATAACGGCTGCAAAATCAATATAAAGCCTTACAAAAGCAGCTGGCCATCATCAGCCTCTTCTTGTCGTCTGTGTCTTTCAGAATTGGCTATCCGATTCCTATGTTTGCTGGATTCTGCATCATGTTTATCTCGACAGTTAGTAAGTATCTGCTGTTTGCCTTCTGCATTCCAGTCTTGGAAGGAGCCGTGTCTCCTGTGAGCTGGGAATCAGACTAGACCTGAGAGAGGAGGGGATACTGTACTGGCAATAGTACAGAAATGGGGGGGGGGCTCCATGAATCAGCCCACGGCTTCAAGCATGGGCATACTCATGAGTTTAAGGGCGGGTTCCAGAATCCCGCGGCTTCAAGCATGGCATACTCATGAGTTTAAGGGTGGGTTCCAGAATCCCACGGCTTCAAGCATGGCATACTCATGAGTTTAAGGGTGGGTTCCAGAATCACGCGGCTTCAAGCATGGCATACTCATGAGTTTAAGGGCGGGTTCCAGAATCCCGCGGCTTCAAGCATGGCATACTCATGAGTTTAAGGGTGGGTTCCAGAATCCCACGGCTTCAAGCATGGGCATACTCATGAGTTTAAGGGTGGGTTCCAGAATCACACGATGTTGCCACACCCCTGTCTTGTGGGCAGGGGCATGACCTTGATATGAGGGCCTGGGCCTCTTCTCTTGGCAGTGTTTGCCTTCTCCAGCAGTTATGCCTTCCTGCTGATCGCCAGGTCCCTGCAGGGAATTGGCTCCTCTTGCTCATCCGTGGCTGGTAGGGCACGGGAACACCAGGGGGCAGGGAGCCCGGGGGAGGGAGGACGCCATGGGGAGGAAGGACGGGGAAGGAGGACGCCATGGGGAGGAGGGATGGGGAGGGAGGATGGGAAGGGAGGACGGGGAGGGAGGACGGGGAGGGAGGATGGGGAGGGAGGACAGGGAGGGAGGATGGAGGGAGGATGTCATGGGAATGGAGGGAGGATGGGGAGCAGAGAGGGAGCACGCCGTGGACGATGTTTCCGGTGTCCCCAGTGCCGGGGCACTGACCGGGTCTTCCTCTGTCTAGGAATGGGCATGCTGGCCAGTGTGTACACAGACGATGAGGAGAGGGGTAACGCCATGGGGATTGCTTTGGGCGGCCTGGCCATGGGAGTCTTAGGTATGTAGTAGTCACTGTGAAGGTAGGACCGCGGGCGTTGGGTTACAGTTCTCCTGGCCATTAGCCCTGGCCACACTGAGGCCACAGCCACATTCCTGTGAACAGACATCAGCCCTCCTGTTTCTATTTTTTTACCTCTACAGAGTTTTTGGGACAAGGTGGGCGGTCTCCTTCGGAAAGAATCTCCCCTTCCCTGGCCTCTGTCCCCAAACCTTGTAGGCTCCAATATAAAACACAGAATTGAGTAGGATGGTCTGTGAGATCTCCTCTTCTCAAAAAAGTCTGCATTATAACCTGAGAGAAACTTCCAGCCTTCTGTATCTGCCATCACCCCTGCCCTGGCTGGCTGACATCCCAGGCCAGGGGACAGATACTTTTCCTGAAGGAGAGTTGGATTTTTCCCTGTCTTTGACATCTTCCTTCTCTCTGGAGCCAGTGCTTCTCATGTCTGCTGGGAGCAATCAAATGGATCTGTAGCCCTTCTGTGCTGCAGAGCCGACACAGCTCTTGGCCTACCTCATTTGCTTCAGGCCCTGGGCCTTGGAGGATGCTCTTGTGAGGTCCTTCCCATCCCTTCGGGGAAAACATACCTGGGGGGAGTTCAACCTGATACTAAGTTGAATGTATGCTGTCACCTCAGATCTTTCAGGGAGCAAAACATAAGAATCAAATGGGTGTTTTCTCCTGTGGGGAGAGGGTACCCGCTTACCATGGCTGTCTTGTGGATCTCTCTCTTCCTGTAGTGGGACCACCCTTTGGGAGCGTGCTCTATGAGTTTGTGGGGAAGACAGCTCCCTTCCTGGTTCTAGCAGCCTTGGTGCTCTTGGATGGAGGTGAGTGGCTGTAGTCTTACTTAGCCTCTCTAATGGTGGCATGTGCCTGGGACATATTCACTTTTCAAGAGTCATCTGTATTTTTGCTTTGTAGCCATTCAGCTCTTTGTGCTCCAGCCATCACGGGTGCAGCCAGAGGTAAGAAACTGGGAGGTAAAGGCTGGAGTGTGGCCCAGGTAACTCTCTCTAACCTCTGTTTTTTGCCTGGCAGAGTCAGAAGGGGACACCCCTAACCATCCTGCTGAAGGATCCATACATCCTCATTGCCGCAGGTGGGGCTCCTGAGTTCTTGAAGTTAAGGCTAGTTCTAAGGCGGGGTGGGTAGTAGTGATTTCCACTTGGCTGCTGGAAATAATGTGCTCAGGGATGTGGACATACTGCATTATCCTTGCTTGTTTCTTGTCTTTATGTTAAGGGCTCACGACTTGGCCTTGAACTTTCTGAAAGGGCTTACTGGCCTCACTTCAGGTGTCTCAGGTGGGCATTTGGCCTGAGAACTGAGCCCTAGAGGGTACCTCTCTACCTGCAGAATGAGAAGTCATGCCTTTGGACGTGGGGCCTAGATGGACTAAAGAAAACTCTGGGGTTCTGTGGCTCTGTCCTAGGGGAGACAGTTATCTTCCCTGCTGGGCCTGAGCCTCCCTACCCAGTGCCCAGATACAAGGCTGAGACCAGCAAGTAGCCTTCTGGTCAACCCTGCAGTCTGGCTCAGCCCGAGAGAGGACAATCTGTCTAGCGGGGCTCCCATGGTACAGAAAACTGAGTGTTTGAGACAAATGGATTTTGCCTCCTGTAGGAGATTTATATTCATCTCTTTTCAATGCTCTAATATGGGGACTGATGATGTAGCTCAGTCAGTCGATAGAGCTTGCCTGTCATGCACAAG